>NC_048238.1:21315376-21359941 GCF_002007445.2 Ailuropoda melanoleuca | reverse complement strand
AACTAGGCAATGCCTCTTAGCTTATCCGACTGGGCCCTTAACTAGCCATAAACTGAGACACTTCTTTGGTCAACTCTCCTGAATTTGCATGGTTGATTTAAAAAGGACCTCCCAGGGGTGCCTGGTTGGCTAAGTTGGAAGAGTATCTGACTCTTGATCTCAAAGTCATGAGTTTGAGCCCCATATTGGGTACAGAGATTGCTTAATAAAACTTTTAAAAATATATGAAAAACAAAAATAAAAAGGACCTCCCAGGAGACATTCATGATTCCAGATTCCCTTACTTTGGCAGGTCTGTGCTTCCCTGGTTAGGAGGACAAATGGGGCTATGATCGGGAACTTCTTAACTCTTGAAAATATCATACAATCTGCTATAAAAGCAATGCTGCCCAACAAAAATCCTCAGAGTCTCTGACCAATGTTCTTCTTGATAATAGGATAGCCCTCGGTTATCTTTTAGCTGAACAAGGAGGTATCTGTGCTGTGGCCAACACCACTTGCTACCACCTGGATTAACATTTCTGGGTAAGTTCAAACTCAGCTATATAGTATCACTGAACAAGCTACTTGACTTAAGGAAGTGATTCCTTCAACGGGGTCCTTCTTTGACTCATTTGATCTTGACTGGTTTGGGTCTTGGGAACCATGGCTCCCAAGTACACTTCAAACATTGGGACTTACCCTGCTTATAATAATCATAATGCCAACCTGGCACACTATATTCTCTCAAAAGCTTTAAATGTATGTTTGCAGCTGGTAATCACCAAGCAAATGATCTCCCTAAGACTGGAATGTTCAACTGAGTAAATTTTCAGGATCTTGTTGGTTTTACTCAATGATTCATGTATTGAGTAGCATACCATACAACAGCAGGAAAGGCACTCCGAAGAGCTGTACAAAATGAAAGACTTTTATAGAAAGAAGGAAGTGGGACAAGAAGGTCAGTTGAATGTTTTTTTTTTAACAAGTTTAACCAAGATTGAATATTATCCCAGCAATTTAAAATAATTGTATAATTTTAGTAACACTGCAAGAGATGCTGAGGAAAATCGTGACTTGCTGTCACGATTGCAAGTGTCAAGAACTATCTGTATCTGATCTCCTTTACCTGGTGAGAAGAAGTGACAGTCCAAGCTGAGGCTTGTCCAGGAACCCAGAGTTGAACGGGGAGGTGACCCATTGCAGGACTAAGTATGATCAAGTCAAGCCCAAGGTGGGGATGAGAGGCAAAGGAGAAAGGGTAGTGAAATTGCTGAAAATAGCAGGCTGGAAACCAGTGAACACCTGAAAGGATCAACTTCATGACAGAGGTTAAAACTCATAGAGAACTGGGATTTCAACAGAGAATAGGCAATAAGCAACACTTTGCAGAGTTCTTTGGCCTTTAATAGTGCCCAGGGTGAGGAAAGGATAGAGCTGTTAAAGATCTTGAATCATTTCCTATAATCAGAGTCTCCAACCTGCCAAAGAAAAATTTCCAAAAAAACCTATGGAATGAAAGGTACTCTTTTATAAAATTGATTCGACAACAAACCTCCTAGTACCCATACAGACGAGGCTTCATGCCCCCACTCCACCCCAACGTCCTAGAGTCTTTCCAAGAAAAGGGATTTCAAATCCAATTGGTCAGGTTCCAGCCCAGCGATGAGCCCACCAAAAACTGTCAAGATGTTTGCATTGCTTATCTCTTGCTGCAGAACACCCCTCCCCATACATAGCAGCTGAAACGCCGCTCGCAATTGCCTGAGCCAAGTGCTCTGGACTCCGCTGCTCAGCAGGGACTGGATGGTCCATTATGGCCTCACTCCCATGTCCAGCAGATCATGCTGACTGTTGACGGGGCCTCTCTCCCTTCCACGTGGCCTATCACCCACAAGAAGACTAGCCTGGCTTCTTCACATGGCCACCTCAGGGCTGTAAGAAGGGAGGAACGCAAGCCACAAAGCCTCCTGAGGCCGCGGCTCCAGTGCTCATACGACACACGCTTGCCACACTGTACTGGCCAAAGCAAGTCACAAAGCTGGCCCGGATTCAAGGGGTGGAGAAAGAAACTCCACTTCCTGACGCAACAAGTGGCAAAGTCAAGTTGTATAGGGAGGGACTGTTGTGAACGACTTTGCCAGCAATCTAAGCTAACAGGTCACTTAACTAAATGCCATCTTCTTTTCTACTTTCTGCATCTAAGGGATAAGATGATCTGCCCCAGGCTTCCTCCCCTCTGCCATGTCTCCCTCTGGCACACTGCTGCCGGCACGGGGCAAGCGGTCTATTCTCCTTTGCTCTCCGGAGCACACTTGCTTTAGGGACCTCAAAGAGGAGACAAGTATCCGANAACTAGGCAATGCCTCTTAGCTTATCCGACTGGGCCCTTAACTAGCCATAAACTGAGACACTTCTTTGGTCAACTCTCCTGAATTTGCATGGTTGATTTAAAAAAGACCTCCCAGGGGTGCCTGGTTGGCTCAGTTGGAAGAGTATCTGACTCTTGATCTCAAAGTCATGAGTTTGAGCCCCATATTGGGTACAGAGATTGCTTAATAAAACTTTTAAAAATATATGAAAAACAAAAATAAAAAGGACCTCCCAGGAGACATTCATGATTCCAGATTCCCTTACTTTGGCAGGTCTGTGCTTCCCTGGTTAGGAGGACAAATGGGGCTATGATCGGGAACTTCTTAACTCTTGAAAATATCATACAATCTGCTATAAAAGCAATGCTGCCCAACAAAAATCCTCAGAGTCTCTGACCAATGTTCTTCTTGATAATAGGATAGCCCTCGGTTATCTTTTAGCTGAACAAGGAGGTATCTGTGCTGTGGCCAACACCACTTGCTACCACCTGGATTAACATTTCTGGGTAAGTTCAAACTCAGCTATATAGTATCACTGAACAAGCTACTTGACTTAAGGAAGTGATTCCTTCAACGGGGTCCTTCTTTGACTCATTTGATCTTGACTGGTTTGGGTCTTGGGAACCATGGCTCCCAAGTACACTTCAAACATTGGGACTTACCCTGCTTATAATAATCATAATGCCAACCTGGCACACTATATTCTCTCAAAAGCTTTAAATGTATGTTTGCAGCTGGTAATCACCAAGCAAATGATCTCCCTAAGACTGGAATGTTCAACTGAGTAAATTTTCAGGATCTTGTTGGTTTTACTCAATGATTCATGTATTGAGTAGCATACCATACAACAGCAGGAAAGGCACTCCGAAGAGCTGTACAAAATGAAAGACTTTTATAGAAAGAAGGAAGTGGGACAAGAAGGTCAGTTGAATGTTTTTTTTTTAACAAGTTTAACCAAGATTGAATATTATCCCAGCAATTTAAAATAATTGTATAATTTTAGTAACACTGCAAGAGATGCTGAGGAAAATCGTGACTTGCTGTCACGATTGCAAGTGTCAAGAACTATCTGTATCTGATCTCCTTTACCTGGTGAGAAGAAGTGACAGTCCAAGCTGAGGCTTGTCCAGGAACCCAGAGTTGAACGGGGAGGTGACCCATTGCAGGACTAAGTATGATCAAGTCAAGCCCAAGGTGGGGATGAGAGGCAAAGGAGAAAGGGTAGTGAAATTGCTGAAAATAGCAGGCTGGAAACCAGTGAACACCTGAAAGGATCAACTTCATGACAGAGGTTAAAACTCATAGAGAACTGGGATTTCAACAGAGAATAGGCAATAAGCAACACTTTGCAGAGTTCTTTGGCCTTTAATAGTGCCCAGGGTGAGGAAAGGATAGAGCTGTTAAAGATCTTGAATCATTTCCTATAATCAGAGTCTCCAACCTGCCAAAGAAAAATTTCCAAAAAAACCTATGGAATGAAAGGTACTCTTTTATAAAATTGATTCGACAACAAACCTCCTAGTACCCATACAGACGAGGCTTCATGCCCCCACTCCACCCCAACGTCCTAGAGTCTTTCCAAGAAAAGGGATTTCAAATCCAATTGGTCAGGTTCCAGCCCAGC
Source organism: Ailuropoda melanoleuca (assembly GCF_002007445.2). Taxonomy (NCBI): domain Eukaryota; kingdom Metazoa; phylum Chordata; class Mammalia; order Carnivora; family Ursidae; genus Ailuropoda; species Ailuropoda melanoleuca. The sequence goes on along the minus strand of NC_048238.1, from coordinate 21,355,966 downwards.
GATGAGCCCACCAAAAACTGTCAAGATGTTTGCATTGCTTATCTCTTGCTGCAGAACACCCCTCCCCATACATAGCAGCTGAAACGCCGCTCGCAATTGCCTGAGCCAAGTGCTCTGGACTCCGCTGCTCAGCAGGGACTGGATGGTCCATTATGGCCTCACTCCCATGTCCAGCAGATCATGCTGACTGTTGACGGGGCCTCTCTCCCTTCCACGTGGCCTATCACCCACAAGAAGACTAGCCTGGCTTCTTCACATGGCCACCTCAGGGCTGTAAGAAGGGAGGAACGCAAGCCACAAAGCCTCCTGAGGCCGCGGCTCCAGTGCTCATACGACACACGCTTGCCACACTGTACTGGCCAAAGCAAGTCACAAAGCTGGCCTGGATTCAAGGGGTGGAGAAAGAAACTCCACTTCCTGACACAACAAGTGGCAAAGTCAAGTTGTATAGGGAGGGACTGTTGTGAACGACTTTGCCAGCAATCTAAGTTAACAGGTCACTTAACTAAATGCCATCTTCTTTTCTACTTTCTGCATCTAAGGGATAAGATGACCTGCCCCAGGCTTCCTCCCCTCTGCCATGTCTCCCTCTGGCACACTGCTGCCGGCACTGGGCAAGCGGTCTATTCTCCTTTGCTATCCAGAGCACACTTGCTTTAGGGACCTCAAAGAGGAGACAAGTATCCAATGGCCCATGAAGGCAGAATTCTAGTACCCTGTTCTCCTCGGCCAGCTAACAGAAACATGTCTCACCTTCATTCTTCACAAAGAAAAAATGCGGCCTCTCTTGTAAAGACTTCCCTGACCATCTCCCCTCCCCACTTAGCCTACACCCTACCTGCTCCCTGCCCGCTAGCTCTGTCCCTTGCGTCCCTATTATATTATACTACGGTGTCGTCGTTGCCTTCACATGCCTATCTCCCCTACTAGATTGGGAGGCCCCCAAGAAGGGAGTTCATGTACATCTCTGTGATGCTAGCTACACAGTGATTGGCGCAGGGTAGGTGTTCTATAAATGCTTGTGAAATAGAATTGAAGACACTGTAAGAGCATCTATGAATTCCGGATCTTCAAAACCATGAGCTAATGCAGCTCAGAGCATCTCCCCATGCAAAGGGGACCTGAGGATTATCTCTGGTGATGTACCAAGTACCCAAGGGAAGAGAACTTCCTAGGGCATTCCACAGACACCACAAACCCCTGTCACTTCTTGATACTGGAACAGGTATCTCGGGGCGGGTGGAGGAGGAGAGAGAAACTTTGTGATCAATAAGCCCTTAAATCAGAATTCTGTACCCATTAGTAATTTGCCTTACAATGTTCTTTTCTTACACTTGGGTTCATAGGAGATATGTTGTTTCACTCTGCAAAGGGTATTCCCCGACGAATTCAGATCTGAAAAGTTCACACACTTCAAACTGAAAGAGGAGCCTGCAGCCACCGGCAAATCCCCACCCACAGAAGGGACCTGGGGATGGCGGCGCCACAGAACCAGCGCTGCGGTGACTGAGGTAGGCCAAGAAATGTTAAGGAAAGGCAAGGCTGAGTCCTTAGAAGAGACTCCACGAGCAGCAGGAGACAGGGAAACTTCTCAATCCCTGTGACTTCCAACGTTTCCATCAAGACAACATGACCATCACACTGAAAAGCGCAGAACAAACTTGAAGTGAAAGCCAAACAGGAAATGAGAGCCACTTGAAATCACCTTTTGTCTCTAGGCCCTGAACAACTGAATGCAGTCTCAGGGAGATGGGAAAGGAGGATGAGAAAGACAACAGGGAACAAACAGGTGAAGATTCCAGCCCTCACAGAGCTCACGTTCTTGGGGTCGGCGGGGGAATAAACAACAGACATAATGAACACATAAATACTCAAGAGTTAAAAGGGATGGGCCTGTTGGGGGCAGGGTGGCAAAGAGAAGTAAAGAACAAAACAAGACAGTTGACAATATTCAACAGATCAGAAAGGGTGGGCTGTACTGAAAGGGTGAGGTCAGAGGGAAGGAAGAGAGTAAGCCAAGGAGATGTTCGTGGGAGAAGAACATGGCAGACAGACAGCTACAGTAAGGCCCCTAACGTGGAGGCGTGTTCGGGGGACAGCACGGTGGTCAGTGTGGATGGAGCAGGGCTGGCAAGGGGGACATAGGAGCAAAGGTTAGCTAGGTGATAGGGGACAGATCATATGGGACTTGTGGGCCATGAGGAAGACTTTTGTATCTCCTTCTGGGTCAAATGAAGAGGCATTAACAGGTTTTTAGCAGAAGAACAACATGATCTGACTTCAATTTTTTCAGTTAACGCTAATAATTGGAAATGTGCACCTTCTGACCCCCTTATATACGTCAATCGTATGTCAATTAAAAAAAAGAAAAATACAATTTTTTAAAAAGTTAACTCCAATAAAGAATAAATTATAAATACATAAAGCTAACTCTAATGAGTGGGCTGAAACCAGATTGTAGGAGGCCAGTAGGGAAGCAGGGAGTTTAAGTTCTCTAGAGTGACATCTCATGCAGGGTTACATTTTAAAAGCAAAAGCTTTGGATCTTTTCGCTGTGTCATCAAGAAAGCACAGACATACTAGCCGACTTGTGTTTAGGAATCATGCTATATGAAAAATTTAAAGAATTGTTTTGTGAGAGATTCAATTTTCTCATTATTACCCCAAAGGACCGATAGAAGAAGTCAGAGGAAGAGAAAACCCAGTTCAATATACGGCAGGACTTGCTGTACAGTAAAGCTGAACTGTCACGTAGCACCTTGTTCAAGTGCAGACTTCTCTATGGGACCAAGACAGCTATTTGAAGGAACTTCAGACATGGTTTATACTAGATGCCCTTTCAGATTACTTCCCACCTTGCAAGGGCATCATCCTAAATCCATACCGAACGAACTTCAGTTCCCGAGTTCTAACTGGGGCAGGGCCACAGGAGACTTGTCACAGAACAGTGGGCAGTAGTTCCAGGTCATTATGTGACAGCTACCTCCTCCTTAGAAAATGTACCTTCCCTTCTAGTCCCATGGCGACAAGCTTGTCCCCCAGGTCCCAGGACAACCATTTAAAATCTAGTAAGAGAGACAGATAGCCAGGGATCCAGGACAGAGAGCCCACTATCCCAGAGGCCTCTTTATGTCAGAGGGTGCCATTTGTCCCCCTCCTCCCCCTTGTCCTTTTCTTTCACACTACCTCTGGGTTTGCTAGACCAGGACTGCAATATCCGTATGGCTCAAATGGAAGAATTAGAGCTTACTGGTGTATTAAGTGGGTTCAAAGGTTGAATTAACGGGTGCTTGAATAATGGATCCTGTCAACAGGAAGTCCCCGGTGACATGCCTGTGGTTTCTGGATCTGATCATTATCTTTTATAATGGCAGAAGTATATACCTAGCACATTGCAACATTTGCTTGCTGCCCGGAACAAAACAGTCTCCTTCCTAGGCATATATAAGCTTAAATACGAGCTCTAACCCATATGCTCAAACAATCTGTTGAACAACTACACACATATTCTCTGCTCTCATGTGTCACACAGTAGTCACTCATCCGAGAGAGGTGCTTTGGGAACCAGTGTAAAAGCTGTTCGTCAGTTTCAGAGTCCATGATTGTCAGGGGATGTCCATTTCTCCCTGAGTTCTGTCACTAACCTATCCAGGTAGTATTGTCATCATTCTACATCCATGGACTAAATGGTGCATTTCATCATAATGAACACACCCTGCATATATGAGTGAATAAAAGCTAGAACAGTGGTAAGATAGCAACAGCTACTAAGAAAAATTAGAAAATTAACTCTAAAGCCCTCATTTCTCCACAACCCATTCAGGGATCCCCTTGTCTTCAGACAGCACTGCGGGGCAAGGGGAGGGCAGGATGTATTACTAAGTAGGGTAATTCAACTCAACCAAGAGGTCAGAGAATTTGGTAGCATCTTTGCCCCTTTCTCTAGAGATGCTATCCCATTTATGTGTCAGATTCTCTGTTTCTGCTTCTCTTTATGTTGTCAGTTTCTCCCTCCTGCTTTTTTTTTTTTTTTGCTTTCACAGAGTCAAATACAGAACCACCCAGATCAACTGCTCCCAGATTCCTAATGGGCAGAAAATGTGAGATAACAAATATTTCTTTGGTTTTAAGCTGCTACATTTAGTTTTAGTTTTTGTTTTTTGTTTTTGTTTTTGTTTTTGTTTTTTAGGAGACAGAGAAAGTGCACGTGCGAGTTGAGGGGAGGCAGGGCGGAGGGACGGAGGCAGAGGGAGAGAGAATCCCAAACAGACTCCCACCCCCCAGCTCAGAGCCCAACACAGGGCTCAACCTCATGATCCTGAAATCATGACTTGAACCGAAACTAAGAGTCGGACACTCAACGGGCTAAGACACCCAAGTGCCCCAGGGGGAATTTGTTATAAGGCAAAATATAACTAACACATTAGGACTCCAGATGGCCCACTTTGGTCAAAGAGGAATGAATCACACAGGAGAACAATAAAGCCCTAGGTTAAAAATGAAGACCGAAGGCATAATGCAAGGGATCTTGAATGCCATGCTAAAGGGTCTGGACTTTAGGTAAAGAGGCAATGAGCATCCTAACAGTATTTTTTAATAGGGCAGTTATCAAAGGAGTGTGTTAGATTGGTTTAGCAGACCTGCCCAGACTAGATTAGGGAAAAAGAAAAAAGAAGAAGAAAAAAAAAGCATAAAGGTAGAAAAGATGGCTCGTTTACACAAATATTCCATCCCAGTCTCAGGTCCTGCTTAATCATATCAAACCCGCTGTGTTGTATACATGCTTTTCATACACTGAGTTAACTTGAGATGGATGGCAGGACTCATGGCTAATTCCTTTCTGAATCCTCTGAACCATTAAGCCCTGTGCCTCGCACATAGTAAGTACTTGGTAACATGTGAGTCATGAATAAAAACTTTCCTAAATTTGCTCTACTTCTCTGCAGACAGAATAATACTCTTTGCATAATATTTTGTTCATATAGCTAATAGACCATTTCTCAAATCTCAGCATTTTATTACTTTATTTCTTCTGTCTCACCCCTACAGTATGAGCCCCTTCAGGGCAGTCAGGACCAGCTATACAATTTGCCAGGACCCCCAACAAAATGCAAATGAAGGCCCCTTGTTGCAAAAATATTTGGAATTTCAACACTGGAATGGGCGGGGGGGGGGCNGGGAAGGGGGGGGGGGGGGGCAGTGGGGACTTCTGAGCTGGGGGCCTTCTGTGCACAGGTCACAAACCCAGGAAGATGGCCTGAGGGCATTAATTCCGTCTGCGTTGTTTTAACCATGGCTTCTACTATGGGAATGTTTGGTAAATGTGGATTCAACGTCCTGCGTGAACAGTGAAGGTCAGGAGGGTTATACGGAAGGGGAGACTGACTTGGCAGAAGTCTCACATGAGTGGAGTCCACCCTCGAGTTAACGTGGCCTGTTTCAGTAAGACACAGACAGGAGTGCCATCTGCTGTCGTACTCCCTCTGCTGCCTGGGCCGCCTGCCTCCAGCGTCCCTACTGCACAAGTCCTATGTTGATTTCCACTCTAGGGGACTCTGGCTTGGGTTTATTTATTAGATTTCCCTCACACAACGACAATGGCAGCGATTTAATATGTAAGAAGCAAACAGCTGAAGGAAATTTCTGGGCAGAAACAATGTATTGACTAATAACGTAAGACAGTAAGGGCTGGTACTCAGGAAATAAAGAAAACCAGGCTGAATGATTTAAAAACATGCTTCAGACAAACCCTAGTTAACGTTTTGAAAAACAGAGCAGGGCAGGGAAGTGCGTATTGAGCACCCTCTCTGAGGGATGGCACAGACCTCACACATGAGCTATAACCGGGAAGACCTGTTTTCTCTGTGGGGCAGGCAAGACAGTTGATTGAATCCCTTCTTACCACAGGTGAGTATCCTACCCACAAAACACAAATATTTATCTGTGTATCTGAGCAATGCCTCCCTGCAAAACTGAGGAAAAGAACCTGCTGGAAAGATCTCCATCCCCTCCATCCTCCCCCTCATTTCAAGCAAGTTGCAGCCACAGCTCGAGAACCGCAGGCAAAGCTTAGCAATTGTAATGGTGACCCCCAGTGGCAACTGTCTGCAAATGAAAAACTGGCTCTCTTTCTCTCTCTCTTTCAACGACGTCAATTTTATTAAAATGCTTTCTTTAAGAAGGATATTGGCAATTTTGTTGAACTGTAATAAAAACTAATTGTATACTGGTTCCAAAAAATCAATATCCTCTCCTCTGCTTTATTGTCACTAGTTTAACACATGAATTTTCGTTTGAAAAAGAGACTCTTGAGAGTGGCAAGCTGTTTCTGGAAGGCCTGATGCGGACTGGTGTAACAGCGCTTTAAGAGGGAGGTAAGACGAGGCCTGATATCACACCTCGGTTCACGTACACCCTTCTGTGCCCACTGCGTTCTGAGAGTCGGCATTAATCAGCAGTGGTTTCTGTAAATTTAACAGAATCTGGAAAGGTAACCATCTAAATGAAATCTGAAAAGATATCCATGTGTGTTAAAGGGCCAACAAAGCAAGTTGAAAGGATTGGGCTTGCCTTCTAGAAACTTGCACTCAACCCAAACAAAGGCAATCAGCTCAAAGGGAGCAAACATTCCGTAACAGTAGTATGAAGAAAACATAACTCAAGATAATGAAGTAGGGGTATTGCACCATATTCGGTTCTCACAGTTGAGTCCTTCCATTCTGACATCTATGTGATGTGGCTGGGGGAGAGCAAGCAAGAATAGACCATCCACTTATTAAGTCAGTGAGGGCTCTAGTAGATGAAATTCACATGCAGGTACACTTGAAAACATCCTTGATATGACAAAGTATTAAAACTGACGAGACAGGTATGTGTTTGGTAGGCAAGGCTAAATTGGGGTTCTCAAACTTTGCTGCATATCAGAATCACCAGGGGAGCTTCTCAGAGTCTTGAAACCCAGGCCACACCGTGAATCACATCCTAATTGCGAGGGCTAGGACACTGCCATCAGTATTCTTTAAAGCTCCACAATTCCAAACAAGTCCCTTGTACAGTCAAGGCTGACTGCCTACAGTTGGAATTGCTGAGCTTTCAGCCTCAGTTTGACCACGGATTAGGCATATCATTTCCCTAACAGGCAGTTTACCAATGTTGAAACTATTTATTTATGAGTTCTCTGCTAAGAGTGCAATGTAGTATTGCCTGGGGGGGGGTGTTTTGTTTTGTTTTGTTTTGTTTTCTTAAATCCCAATGTCCAGTTTGGACCCCAGACCAATTTCATTAGGATCTCTGGGGATGCGACCCTACCAGGACATCAATATTTTTCCAAAGCTCCCCAGGTGCAATCAAGTACAAACCAATGTAGTCAAGGTCAGGGAAACAATTGCACATTCAAATTCGGAGAAAGAGCAATAAAAAGCCCTAACTTCACAATATTAAATCATTTTAAAGTACAGCATTTGTCCTCTAACTGACTGCTCTTTGAGGCTACAAAGGGAAATTCCTGAGAACGTGGAAATATGGAAACAGATTGCCTTGTGAAAATAAACACAGAAGGGTACTACAGAGAGGTGTAACTTAGCCAACCCGGGAGAAAAAAAAGAAAGGTATTTAAAAAGTTAAATAAGCAGGCTTTTCCAATGCTCTAACCCAGTGTTTCCAGCCCTGGCTACACATTAGAACTACCTGGGGAGTTTTTAAAACTTGCCAATGCCTAAGCCTCAATCCCAGGGCTTTTGATTTAATTGATTAAATTGATAAATTTAAAAGCTCCCCAGGGGATTCTAATGTGCAGCCAGCACTGAGAACCACCGCCCCAGGCGAAGCAGGAATAGGTCAGTGCGCCAAAACCACAACACAGTCTCTGGTACCCGTACAGCGAGCTAGCAGGACAGAGCGGCTATTTACAGAACATCCCCGTGAAGCATATGTAGAAGTGATGAAGACCTAGGAATCACCAACCATGGGTACACAGCTCTGCCAAAGAAACCGCCGTGAGGCTTCAAACACCCTGATGGCAACCATAAGGCGGCAAGCAACTCCTCGAGCAGGAAGATTTGTTCCTCTTTTTTAGCGAAGGGACTTTCCATGCCATCATCTTGAGTTTTCTTTCCTACTCAGCAAAGCACACTGGATTAGGGACCGAAGGTGCAGGAGGGGAGGACGCGCTTCTGCAGACACGGAGCATTCTCGTGCTCGCGCCAGGACATCTCCTGGGACCTTGACACTGGCATCCTGCTGCCTGTCTGCATCCTGGGTGCATCCACCCCCAAGGATTCTGAAGCACGACCATGGCAAGCCCTGCGCAAGCGTTCCTCCTGGACATGTTGCCACGACCCCCTACACGTTTCAGTACTTCTACCTTCAAGATTTTAGATATCACAAATCATGTACTCTTTTTCTTGAAAAAATATAAATACTGAAGATTCTTCTTAAATTCTTACTTTTATGCTCACTCGTGCACACGCGTGCACACACACACTGCGTAACTATTATTAGGAATTTAGCTGCAGGCAACTGATAACCCCTGCCCCTACTTTTTCTCCAGTATCTTTTCCATGTGTTAATGAACTTTTACAAATCTAAAGCTTCTTGTTTTCTTGAAGAAGTTTATCTTCTATTGGTACTTGGACTCTTCACCCAAGCGAGGGGTGGGGCATGGGATTTTATATATAAATACATACATATGTATGCAAATACACACACATACACAGAGACACATATACATATGACATTTTAGTTAGCAAAATTACAATTTCCTACCTGCAGATCTGATAATGGTAGCTACATACAGCTTTCCTCTCAAAGTACAAACTGGTTGTTTTGAGGGCACTCACCAGAGGGCTCAATCTTACACTCAATGGTGTCCAGTTGCTAGCTGAAACAATGCATGTAAATGCAGAATATTTGTTCATATTTCATAAAATTAGACCTAGAATACTGATCAATGTCTCTATTATCAAGTTTCAAATCCATCACTTCCTTTAGAAATTTAGGGACAGGGCCTTTTTCTTTCCTCTTGAACAGGTATTTCCTTTTAACAGTCATTGAAAACAGTGTCCCTACTTCCACTGCCCCTTCTTCATTATCTAGAAGCTAAGAATCAACTCTAGGAACCACTTTAAATGTCTCAGTGGGTTGAGGAGCTAACAGGATCTAAGGAAGTGAAATGTGTAGATGTAAGCTGGGCTATGAAGGCAAGGAAAGAGTCTAGTGCCTCAAAAGCGAATAAACTGTCAAGAAACGGTTTGGGAGTTTAGTTTATAGAATGGGGTGCAGGAGAGCAGACAAAAAGTAAAAAAAATGCAATTCCTAAAAAGTCAGGAGTCACTGACATCCAGAGTATGGATGAAAAGCTTAGTTTTAGCTACAAGCAGGTCTACCCTTCCATTGGGACAGGCCAAAAGTTCCTGCACAAGTAGGTGTGGTTGCAAAAGGTGAGGCTGGTATCTTTTTTCTCTTGCAGGAGGCATGGCAATAGGCAGAGCTGAACACAGTCCGAGGGAAGAGAAGGTGGAGTAAGTCAGAGCCAAGTGGAGATGCACAGAGATGCTGAAATGAATGAAAAACAATCAGTATTGACAGCCACCTAAGGGTGGAAACCATGCGTTTGTAGAAGCAGCAAGCTAAGGGAATGAAGCTATCTCTAGGGGTACGCAAACTCCGGCCCATATCTCAAGTTCCAGTGGCATACAGAGACGCTTGGGGGGCTTTCACTTACTTCGTTGGCTTCTTCTTGGTGAATACAATGGAACAACAATGGCTCAAGAGGATTAAAGACATTGTCAAGAGAGTGGAGAAAGTGACGGTCTATGGAAGGGGAGCTCGATCATAAGCGGGCTGAGAAGAATAAACTAGAGGGGGCTCATAGGACCAAAGGTCTCAATGACATCAAAAAAAGGGAGGGGGCTATGGGCAAATGAAAGCAGAGAACTGGAAGAACTATATGGTGTGGTCAAAAGAAGAGACGGGCACATTATTAAGATTTCAGAGGAGAAACAATTCTAAGTGAGAGTAGGTGGCTGCAGAGGATCGAAATGAAGTTCACTGACGTACAGGAGCTCTGGGTAGGAAGGGATCTGCTGGATAGGTCTTTCCTGTTTACTTCATCCATGATGATGGCAGGGTAGAAAAAATGCTGTGAGCCAGATATCAACGTTCAATAAATGATGACGTAGACGATGAGTCCAAGGACGTCACCAAGAAAGGCCCTGGGTGAGGCAGCTAGAGCAGCTGCAGAGAAATAGGCATAAAACAACGCAGGAGTATCACGACGAAGATGAGAATCTCCACGCAGCAAGATCAATCCCGACACGTAACCCTGAGGCGGCAGTTCGAGAAGATGCACCCGCTGGGAGAAGCTGCAGGGAGAGCGTACCTTTGGAGGATCTAGTTAGGGCAAAGTACAAGCGTCAAGTAAGTGCTGCCTGTTGCCTGTTACCAGGAGCAGACATCTCAACCCTTCTGCCACGGCAGCTTGGTATCATTGTCGTCAAGGAAAACACTACAGCCCAGCTCAAACAAAGGGCCCCATCCCTCCCCACATGGGACAGATACAGTACTGAGGTGGCCCGGTGCCACTTGATGCACACACTTAAGCAGAAGAAACGGGTGTGCAAACGAGAAAAATCCTCCCACACAAGATGGTCAGCCCATCACGAGCTGTAAGGAGTCCGTCTCTTAGTACGGTGAAGTTTCAGGCCCACGGCCCACTCTAATGCAGCCCTGTGAGGGTCAAAAGACTGAATGCTCAAAACTGTCCTTTCCGACAATAAGGAACATTCTGAGAGGAGATCGAGGACAACACGAAATGGTGTTTAGAGGGCCAAGAGGAAAGGTTTGGACTGAAGAGGAAAGATGAGAGCCAAGGGAGAAGACAGCAAAGTGGAAATTAGAAAAGAAACGACGCAGCTGAGCAGAGGGGACTATTCTTGGAGCAATGTCAAGTTCCCCAAAGCAATCACTGCCAGCATTCCTGTGACAAAAAGGGATGCACACGTCTATGGGGAGAGTCTGCTGTGGCCTTGATTATGTTTCTGAGGCTGTTCCCTTTGCCAGGCTCTTGATTTTTATTCCTATTATTAAGCCTTATTTTTAATACACCTTTAATGCTATGACTTTTCAACTTCTTTTCCCAAGTACAGTATAAATTTTTCTTTAAAAAATAAATCCTTTGGCAAAATAAAACTTAAGGTGGCTCAAATCGGGGCTTGTTTTATAACATGACGGATTATTAGTAACAGTAATAATAGCTGGCATGTATTAAGTGAGGCATTGAACTGTGGGCTTTACAAGTGTTACTTACTTCTGACAAGTGTAGGAGAAATTATTTTTATTCCTAGTTTTCAGAAAAGTAAATTAAGGCTTAAAGAAGTTATTTAACTTACAGTGAGTAGTACCCTGGGGAAGGGCACTAATTAAGGGCACTGTGGGAACTTTACAAGGACAAAAAAAGAACAAAATAGTAAGTTCAATGTGGAGTGGGTACTTCTGAGAACAGAGGAAAAGGCTGCTAAAATATTAACAGCAAATTAGTAAAGTAGTTAAACTTTGTGACCTACCCTCACGATATGCTAAAGTATGATCATCACGGCAACTATTAAACTAACCACGAAAAGTCAGGCTTGCAGTCATCTTCCACAGAGCTCTAAGTCCCTGAAAAGCAATCTTTTCTCTGAAGTGCACACGACAGAGCTATTTATCTTGTGCACGACGCTTTGAGCGTTGTGCTTAATAGTGAGAAATGTAAAGGAGAGAATTTATATAATCTCATCTACTTTCAGACAGCAGAAATTAGGTTTTCTACCGTGGGCCAAATATCTGGCTCAATGGTCAAAGAACCAAATTCAGAGAGTCTTCCTCTAAGATCCCCCAAACCTTTGTGTGCGTGCATGTGTGTGTGCACGCGTGTCTCTGTGTGTCTGTGTTTCTGAAGGGTACTTCCTTCCTTAATTCTCAGCTATTGGAATAAAATGGAGACTAAGGAATAAAAATGGAGACTAAGATTTTTTTAAATCAACTAGGCGATAGAAACAGAAATCAGAGCTGCAGCAATATGCTCTCCTTTTACGTCCCTCTACTCTTAACGGGTATGTGCTCTCTATTGGACGTGAGCTGGGAATTTCCAGGGGAGCTTAAAACGAATGGCTTTCCAAGACAGAGACATGTGGGGCTTAAATCTCAGTTGTGCAACCTTCTAGATCTTACTTCCTGGGGAATTTCCCCCTCAACCTTCAGTCTTGGTTTCTTCATCTGTGAAACACAAGGCAAAAAACACTTCAGAAGTTGTTAAAGGATATAGAGGGTCTGGAACAGAGGAGGCATCCACAGATGTTAGGCCCTCTGTCAACCTCCCTTGCTCCCTCAAGAGCAAAGTAATAGCCTTTCCTCATTCTCCCAACTGGTTTTAGAATAAAAATTACCACCCGAAGTTCATTCAGGTATCACTTTTGGTTTTCTTTTGGATCTGGTTTTGGTAATGGTTTTACCCACCTCCGTGTCTCAGATATATATTATTGTATAATTATGGGATGTGACGACTCCAAAATTCTTGCAGATTTTTGTAGTTTGTCCAACTCATTCAAAGCAGTTAGACATGGATCATTCCTTGTACACGGTGGCATTAAATAATTATTGATGGTTTGACAGCATATATTTACTTAGACCCATCATTCTTTTCCCACTGGCAAATAATTAACAAGATTTCTTCCAAGGAGTAGGCTACACTTTGAAGCTTAAATGTCAAATGCACAAGAATTGTCATCTAAGGAGTGAGGATGATGTATTCTACAATAAAACTGGTACAATATCAAGGCTGAGGCTGGACATGGTGGATTCTGAATCCAGAAGTCTTAAAATTTTCAGTTTGAGTAAACGCTGTTACTCATTCTGAGGATCCCCATCAGTCAATTTTTATGTGCAGTCTGGACAGCCAAAACATGTCTGGAACATTCGCTGTTATTTAACACATTGGGCAGGGTTCTGAGATTCAGTCATGCTAACATGCCAATACGTTCCCTGGTTTTCCAGGAAAGCTCACCTACCGGAAGAGAAAAACTTCACCAAGTCTGCACCTTCCAAATTTAAAAATATTCGATGTGCTCATTTCTGAAGAAAGCCATTTTAAAGTTAAATGTTTAATTTTGTTTTATCTACTCATCCATCCAAAGGGGTCAACAGGGAGTTCAGGACTCCCGTGCCCCTAGAAATTTTCACCACCCCCACTCCCACCTGACCTCCTAACCTCTCTGCCATTCTTTATTTAAAGATCATTAGCTGTAATCCCACCATACTTTCTACTTCTGTTTGTGTCAGCTACCAACCCACGTTTAGCTTCAATGCTGCAAAACCTTTCCTCTGTGCCCTCAGAAACAAGTGTCAAACTTCCTTGTCACAGGACGCTGTAAACAGTTAAAAATAACTGAGGATCTCCAAAGAGCTTTTGTTTACATGGGTTATATTTACTATTCTATGCTGTGCTCAAAATTTAAAGGAAATTTTAAAGTATTTATTAATTCATTAAAAAATAAACTCATTACATGTTAACAAATTCATTTCTACGAAAAAAAATTGTTTTTGAAACAAAAAAATTACTGAGAAGAGTGGCATTATTTTACATTTTTGCAAGTCTCTTTAAGGCCTGGCTTAATAGAAGACAGCTGGAGTCTTTTATCTGCTTCTGCATTCAATCTGTTGTGATATGCTATTTTAGTTGAAGTATATGAAGAAAATCCGGCCTCACCCAGATATATGGTTAGAAAAGGGAGGAATATTTTAAGAATCTTTTCAGATAATTGTGGATATTAATACTGTATCAAAATCGACAAATGGTAGTTTCTTGAAAGTGAGTTTTAATGTAGAATCTAAAGTCACATTAATAAACTTATTTTTACTTTGTTACATTAAAATCCATTAGTCTGTCTTGCACTCAGAATGGGTATCTTACCCACGCATGGTTTTGTAACATCATGCCTCACTCATTTGAAAACCGTTGCTTCACTGAGTTACGGAGACGTCCCAAATGTTGACACATTTCACTATACCATATTTCAAAATTACATGTTACTATCATCACTGACCTCATCCAAAGTGTTTTGGCTACTGGGGATCTATCATCTTGGTGGATTAAAGTTCTTCAAAAGTCCGAACTACACTTAAAAGCTCATATTTTATCATTGGCAACATACATTATCAGTCGTTTCCCTTTAAGTAACAGGCTCCTTTGATTCACTCATGAGAAGCTGCCTAATTCCCAAGTCTGGGTAAACACCTTTTTTTTTTTTTTTTCCTGTCACTCATTCTTTCAAGTCAAAACAATCTTCAGGGAAAAAAGTGGTTAGTTCAGCGGGCAGCTCAACCAATCGCACCCGTGCTTTTCTTCAAGCCAACCACGGTACCTCGGTAAGTAGAAAAATTATTTTGCGAATATGTCCTATTTAATCACAGTATATTGAATAGATCATGCCAGCAAGCGCTGAGATCAAAGAAACTGCTGCTCTAGAATTCATGATCAATCATCAGCAAAACTCCCTGAGTACTGTGTGTACTACAGCAGGGTGTAAGCGTTGCACAAAGGAAGTTAGAATTGTTATGACATACTGACATCATCCTATAATCTCTTAATAAAACTTTTTGTCGGGATGCCTGGGTGGCTCAGTTGGTTAAGCGTTTGCCTTCGGCTCAGGTCATGATCCCAAGGTCCTGGGATCAAGTCCCTCATCGAGCTCCCTGCTCAGTGGGGAGCTTGCTTCTCCTTCCTTCTGCTCTGCTGCTGCTCCCCCTGCTTGTGCTCGCTCTGACAAATAAAATCTTTTTAAAAAACCAACTTTTTGTCATCTTCAAAATATGAGCTTTCTCAACTGGTACTTCCACTTTTTCCTCGTGCCAATTAGGATGTTTTTGCAGTTAACAACAATCCTTACTCAAAATGATTTAGATTATCAGGAAAAGTTGGCATCTCTCAAAATGAAAAGGAAGAGCATCTTTACGGTTGGTTAATTTAGGACTCGTGGTACCAAGAGGAGTCTCATGTTTCCAAGGGAGACATGAGTATGTAACGTTTCTAGTACAAAAGACAACATTGCCTTTTTCTAGGAGAAGGTTCTCCTTTAGAACCATGAGGAAAACTTTCCCAGAGGCCCTCTGGCACCATGTGTCCACACGTCCACCAAAAGGCAAGCAGAAGGAATGGAATCTCCAGGAGTGGTTAACATTGACCTGGATTTACTCTTGAGCTTCAGGCAAGGTCACTTTCCCTACGGGAAAAATAACCTGCAGAAAAATCCGGTTTCCTTCAAGAAAGGACAAAGTGGGAAGTTGCTGCCAGTGCTCTGCTCACAGATACTCTGCTCTCACCACTGCACAGAAAAGGCTTGCTGACCGCAAACCCCTGGGACTCCTGGNGAAGGACAAAGTGGGGAAGTTGCTGCCAGTGCCCTGCTCACAGATACTCTGCTCTCACCACTGCACAGAAAAGGCTTGCTGACCGCAAACCCCTGGGACTCCTGGCCTGAGGACTTTTTACTGGGCACGAAGCTGTAGGCTATGCACAGGACAAGCCAGAAGGACCAGAATTAAGGGCCCAGAAGCAGGCCTCACACGGCAAGTTGGTGGATACATATCCAGATTCCTAGGTACTCAGCTGAGAGAACTGGGAGATGCATTGTCCATTTCCGACAGTTACCCAGTGGAACAAGCCACAGCAGTCACCACTTAATGTATTTTTTACTGGCTGCCTTCCTTGCCCCGTCTCATTTCTTCACTTCCCTTAACAGTGTTCCCTATTAGGCCTTCCTACAAACTATTTGCAATAACATCTTTGTCTCAGGGTCAGGTGACGGGGGAACCCAAAGCAAGCCAACAGCCTCTCCCTCAAAATAATGCACTATGATCAGAAACTCAGGAGCCCCTTTTCAATTCTTTGTTCTCAAGGGGCCTTTATTAGCATCCTTCTCCCCGAAGAGTTACTGTTCTCTGCCCCAGACTCCAAAAATGAACATAGACTTACTGTTTCAATGGGCACATAAAATATTTTTATTAAGTGCATAGCATCAACCAAGCCTGCTATGCTTAGGGCTCCCTTCTCAGGGACCATGTCCCCCCAGACTCTGCTTCAAGGGCATGCCTGAGTGGCCACATTTGACCCAAAGGCAGCCAATCCTTGGCGGACAGTGCCCACATAGTATGAAAAGATAAGACAATCCCATTTCTGCTTTTGATAATTTAAATTAGTAAGTACCAATACCCAAAATTTCACTGTGTGCCAATGAGCTGGAGTTATTAACCATTTGTCAGAGCCACAAGGCAGTCACGAGAAATTATTATGAACCACAAACCACGAGAAAACCAAAATCACGATGTACAAAGAAATGATCCATGAGGGAGAGGAAAACAATTGGCAGACAGTATCAGTTCAAAAGGGAGCAGGCCTACTAGAAAAGTCAAATCTTATTGAGAGGGTAGCTGTGGAATGGAGAGCCACAGAGCTGAGGTTTCAAGAGCACTTTCTGGTGCTACCTTTCCTTACAGCCACAGAACTCAATTGTCGGGAGGATCAATCTCCTTATTAGCCACGTCTATTTTTATACCAGTTCCCCTGATATGAACAAGCTTAAGTAAGCATCTACCCATCCATATCATGATCATAATGCTTTTAAAACAATCACATAAAAAGCTGGATTTTTTTCAGTATACAATGAGTTTAATGTGGTCCACAGTTCACAACAATATGAATACACTTGATACTATTGAAAGGTACACTTAGAAATGGTTAAAAGGGTAAATTTAGGTTATGAGCTTTTTACCACAAATATATCCCTATTTCCCTGAGATAATAAAAAGGAAATAAAGAATGGGACGTGGTGCACTGTTAGAGAAGAGTTGAGAATAAATCATCTTGTCTTGTGATACACCCACATAATAATGGTATTTTCCAGAATAATAGAATGTTACCCCTTAGTTAAGAATTAAAAAAAAAAACCTGTTATTCTACTCTCAACCCAAAACCCAAATTGAGCATATGAAAGGATTAAAAGTAGCTGGATATTAGAAGAGGAATTTGGAAAAAATAAACCGAATTGTGGTGACGGCATGTAGGCCGACAAACACACTAAGGAAGAGTCAGATTCCTCCCTAAGTGATGGAAGGATCTAGAATCGGGCTAGTGTGCCGCTTTACAACAGAGTGAAAGAAAGATCGCTTTTCACTGGGGGACAATGGGACAAACACGCAATCTACACACAAGAGAGTCAGCGCATCTTTGGTCCGTGTCTCATCCCAGAGAGTCTGCTGAGGGAACAAAGTGAGGCTTAAAATACCACCAGATGACCCGGCGCTAAGTAAGGAGTCAGTAACCAGCCAGCCAGCCAGCAAAGGGCAGTCAGAGATGCATTTGCCCTACGGAAGGAACACAAAGGGAGAGGGAGAAACCCCCCCCCCCCGCAAGGGCATGGAAAGGCCAAGCGTTCCGGGGTCTCTCATGAACCCATGAAGATGCCTTCCCAAAGTTCAGCTTGAAACACCTACCAGATCTAGACAGCGATGGGGCTAGATCACCAAACGATGGCAGGCAAGCAGGAATATTTTTGTCCGCTCTACCCTTCTGCCTCCCTCTGCTCTAAACCTGGAGTGGTCTGAAATTGCTCTGGGGGAAGAGGGATTAACGTGCACGGAGGACAAAACAAAGAACCAACCAAACACAATCTCCACCCACCCACTGGCAACCAGGCTGCAGCAAGCTGACTAGGAGACAGAAGCTCTACCTTCTAATGAAATGTAATGTTTTGACAGGACAAATTACTGACTAAAGGTTGTCTGATTACCTAAGAATGACCATCAAAATCATGGGAACTCCCTTAAATATTGTCAAAAGCCTACCAAAGAACCAACCCCTCAGAATGAATGTAAACAGACACTGGGAGACAAAAATAAAGTTGCTTTATAATTACACCCCCATGAACCCTGCTTATTCACAGGAAAGGTTACGGATATTTAATTTTAGGAAACGGTTAGACTGGATAAAAGTAAAAAAGGCTCAATCTGATCATATAAACTTGACATTTTAAAAATAACCCAAGAAAATACCACAAGCCCTTAATTAGGAACAAGAGTTTCAAGGAGCAAAGGTAGAAACAAAATAAAACAGAGCATGACAATTTATCTTGACTCGATGTCCAGATAGTTAAAGGAACTGGAGATGATTACAACACCACAAATTTTTCTGAGCAGAAAATGATGTAAATTCTCTTTTCCGAATTGCAGACCTATCATTTTGCAATGTATACTAAGACTCTAGGCCTAGTCTCCTCTCAATATTCTTTAAGCTGGAGTTTCTCTAACATGGATCATGAAGCAGATCCAAATTTTAATGATGACAATAACAATAATATTAATAAGACAACTACAATTTACCGAGCATTGACTCTGCCAGGCTCGATGCTCTAAGACTGCCATCCAGGATCCTCTTTGATCTTCCAAGCTCTACTGTAGATGGGCAGTTGCTACTGTTCTCACCGTTCTTGAAGAGAAAGACATACAGGCAAGGAAAGATGAAGTCATTTGCCCAGGACCATGGAACTGGTAACTAACTACCCAAGCCAAACCCGGGACCCTCACTGTTTTAATGTGTGTTACTTGACCGAGAAAACCTTCAAAACAATGACAGGGGTTTTATTTATTGATCACCAGGCAATGACTTCGGACTTCACAGGGGCCCCAGGTTCCTTTAACACCTAAGCCACTGGACAGTCGGAGCAGACATGCTGTCTCCTGACAGACACAAGCCCACCTTCACATGGGCCTGCTATGACCTCGCCTGAAGTAGCCAGTCGTCTGGGCCCCCAGCTGTTAGCAGTTCCTTTAGTAGGTCCTAAAATGATTAAAACAAATCCTCTTTACAATTCCCATCAGCAACACAATTATTAACAACTAAAACTGATTTCCCTATGTTCCTGGCTTGCCTAGAGACAAAATTCAGGAATCTGTTAAAATTACTTCCGGCCATCAAGCAGAAAAATAAATGTACTTTCTGTAATTCCTTCTTAATAGCATTGGACCCGTTTACAAGCAACGCGACCTGCAAACCACCACATAGTTCTCCCCAGTGACAGCGTGCTGGCACTTTTCCTTCTGCTAAAAAATAAAACAAAACCCGTCTTCCTTATTACAACCTTGACACTGTCTACATTGGTAGATTCTAACGTTTGTCTGTAAATTACCCCTCATACCTGCGCAAACCGTGTGAAGCTTGTGCTTCTTCTATAAATAAATAATATATTCTTCTCTACAGCAAGGAAATAACACACCAAAGCCATATAATCATTCCTATACACTTATTATCTCCAGAATAACATTTTTGCTTCAACTGAGATTTTGTCAGAAAATCCAATCAGATAGCGCGATCAGCTGCATCCAAAAGCGCCGAGGGTCACACAGAGGAGCCTTCACTCTGCCCTGTGCTTCTGGGTTCCAAAGGCTGCCCCTGACTGAGGTCACAGCCTGCCCCTTTTCTCCCCTGGCTTCTCAGTCCTGTGCTTGTTTCCTTATCATCCCTCCCCGCTTCCCTTCATTTTCACATCCTCATTAACTCCATTGTCCTCATCAGATGACTCAGTGATCACAGAGTGATGATTGGTAGGTAAATGAATCGCATTAGCAATCAGTTTACTTGATGCTGACCCTGCCTCCTTTTATGTGTGAGTTAGAGAATTAACAGAGTCAAGGGAATGACAGAGGGGAGAGGGAGGGGGAAGGAAGGAGGGTTAAAGGAGGGGAGGAAGGGAGGAGGAAAAGTGACATTTCAGACATTTATAGCAATGCACCCAGGAGAGACATTACATGATAAAGGTATTACGTGAAGCTATTCGCACCGTGATAACAGATCTCTGAAAATATGTGAGGTCTTAGATGAAAGCCTGGAAGAGTTTTAGGAAGAGAATCTAGAGTTTCTCCTTGATTCTTCTACACATAATCTTTTTCCCTGCAAATAATTCCCTATTATTTGGTTGGGATGGGGTGCGGAGTGGAAAAAAATAAACCACCCCATATCTGGCTTCTATTCAACATGGGTATGGACTTGAAATCCAGGCAATCTGCCCAATAGGATTGGATTACCTACCACGTGTCAGAATATCTAAAACACTTTTTTTTAAATCCAAGGCACTTCTGGCTTGCCAATCATATGCCGAACCACAACTATTTACATAGATGTGACGGAGAAAATCGGACTTGAAACAGATTGTTCTGTACAGATACAGTGGCCTCAAGAGTCTTGCACCATTTGGTGAAAGGCGGGTGTTACGTGCTGAAGTGCATGCCCCCAAAATTCTGATGTTAAAGTCCTAAGCCCCTAATACCTCGGAATGTGAGTGCATTTGGAGACAGAGCCCTTCAAGAGATGACAAAGGTAGAATGAGGTCATACGGCAAATATGACTGGTGTACTTACAAGAAGAGGACATGAGGATACAGATGCCCGCAGACGAAGACCGAAGGAAGACACAGGGAGAAGGCGGCCATCTACCAACCAGGGAGAGGCGCCCCAGAAGCAATCCATCCTGCCAACACCTTGATCTCCAACTTCTAGCCTCCAGAACTGTGAGGAAGTACATTTCTGTTAAGCAACCCACGCTGTGGTACTTCGATATAGCAGCTAACTAACACAGTGTGCCATACAGATCCCAGGCCACATCCAAGTTCCCAAAGACCCCCAGTCAGAGACCGCCATTGTTTAACCTCGGATATGCTAAGGCTATGAAAGAACAAAATTATAATAGGTAAATACGAGGAAAGGCCAAATTAACAGAAAAATACTACGTTTTACTGGTTCTTACCAATTTTCAAAATGGGTATACACAACAGGTTAGAGCCAAAAATTTTATGAATACTAAAGGCGTCGAGAGACAAAAAGGAGAGCCTTTGTGTAATTTTCATCTATTTTTCTACAACACAGACCATTAATTTTGGGAGTCCTTTGGGACTTGGGGGACTGGAAGGATAAAACATGGAGGGCTCTGGAGGCAAATGAAACTACCTGATCTCATGCCGTGGTCTTCCTGTTCCACCCTGACTAGATGCCCTCATACTGAGCCACCGTTTCCCGATATCCCACTGAAAACTGAGAGGAAATTAGAAACAGAACTCACGTAGAAACATCTGCATTTCTGTCAAAGAAAGCATGAAGCATTATCTTGCAAATTGTGTGTGGATGTTTCAGTGTTAATAAATTTCCCATTTGGATACAGAAAACATTATATGTAAGAATCAGCTTTCCCCATTACAGCCATCTTCATCTTTTATTACATTAATACATTTTACTTAGTTACAGCCATCATTTGACGATGTGTTTCTTTCCATAAGTCAAAGGCCCATACGTATATGTGTGTGCACACGTGTGAGACCGTGTGCATGATACAGTGTGAGTGTGCCCATTAAAATGAAAAAGCAAGATACTCACAAGAGCTTAGACATTGTGCATAGTAAAAATGATCTATTTCAAGGAATTTCTAAAGGTCTCTTAATGCCTTTTTCGGAATTTTCAACAGGGAACAAAGACAAAAAAGCCATTCCAAACACCATTACTCGTTTCTTGGGGTTTTCCTTTTCTGCTCCCTTTTTCTCTCCGTTCTGCTTATCTATTTTTAGTTCTTGGCTTCCATTGATCCTTACAGATTCTTAACCTTCTCTAACTCCACATTATTTTTTAGAGGCAGATTTGCCTACATGCCTCATCTCTAGGATTCTGCTGTTATTAGCCTAATAAGTATTCTCCCGCATACTTGCTGCAAAGTGGTTTTCTAACAGCACAAATAAATGAATAAATAAAAAATGTGACTTCATTTGCTGCACAGGAGATTTGTACTTAAAAATAAGCTGCAGTTTTTATTTTCTACGCTTGTAAGAAATGTGCAAATCCATCAGGTCAAAATAACCAGCACATACAAAATGCCTGTTACTTACCGCCAATTTTATTTTTAAGAGACATTTCAATAGTTGGCAGAATTGTCAATCTACACATTTTCCTTTGATTATAGAGGAGACAGCCTGCCATTATACCAGAAATAGTTAATATTACAGCAGTAGGCAGCCCAGAAACATACAACTACTTTTGCTTTCCGATTTGTATTTATTTGAAAAAGATTCAGGCAGTCTAGTTTACGCCAAATTCTTTAAGAAGCTGTTGTATGCTTAGAGCCTACCTTTTACGAGAATCTTAGATTAAGGCCTTTGCAATTCTAAGATGTGTTTTTTCTCCACAGAAATGTTTCTTAAGTGACTTCTACAAATACATTGCTTAGGTTTTTGTTGTTATCTATTATATGCTCACCACTGTTGAAGGATAGGAAATATTTTTAAAAGATAACCTAGGATCTCCATGTTAAGTTGCTTCCAATTTAGCTGAAGAAGAAACGATTAAGAAACATGAACACAAGACCAAATTGAACTAAAACTTAAAGGTACTCCTAGATGAGTTCTGAAGAGAGAAACTTCAATGAGAATGGAAACAGACAATGAAACACGCAGAGAGAGGCAATTAATACCAGCTTTGGAGTGACTGATTGGCTTATTGGCTCGAATCTTCACCCTGACCTCTATGCACAAGCTTTGATATAGGACTGTGCGGTTCCTCCATCAGAGACTGAGTGTATTTCCCCTGCATCTCAACTTTGGGAATGATCGTGGGACTTGCTTTGACCAATAAAATACTAGCAAGCAAAGGCCTGAAATGTGCTCCCGTGGTAGCGCACTCCCTTCACACGCTGTCCTTCCTAGGAGAAGAGCTGCTCCCACATAGCTGCTGCTTCCTCAGCCTGGGCCCCAGAATGAACACAGGTGGGGCGCACCTAAGCCCAACTTTCTGCCAAGAAATGAATTCATCTGGACTTGCAGTCTGAAGTAGAGCTATCCAGCTGAGCTCAGCTAGCTGAATTTTTTTTTAGCCCTGAGTTTCATTACCTTACAATAGCTGATTGATACACTTGGAGACAGGTTATAGCTTGAATAGGTCAAGGGTAAAACAGTAAGAAGGTAACTGTTTCTGAGACAACATGCTTTGGCAGCTTTGAGTATTTCCTATTTCTTTCATTTCTTCAATTACCCACTACTCCACTAGTCTCTATTAGCAGGAAATGTGGTATCTCCTCCTAAAAACTAGCACTGTGCCCCTCATTTGTATAGTAACTGTGGTCACTGACTAAACCCAAATTAGAGTAGAAGAGACCAAGAGTTTTCCCAGCCCAGCGGGAAGACCCAGTTTCCGGCTTCCTTTGTCCTCACCACTATTACATGATGTTGCTGTGAAAATTCATCCCGCAGAGACGGCTATCCTTCTCCACTACTACAGGGATAGCCATACTAGTTGAAGTATTTGTGCAGGATTCAGGAGTACCACATCCCTGGCACACTCAAGGTTACAGCCTTTTCCAAATGTCTACCTATGTGTTTCTGTCTTCAAAGCAGAATTGTTGCGTCAAAGCAGCTGGGTTCAAAGTCCATCGAAGTCTCAAGCCCAAGTGGTTTGAGAAGCAGGCCTCCCACAATACCCTCCAGAGCCTAGTAGGAAAGAAATGCTCTTCCCTCTCTTTTCTTGACATGAGCTTCTCTTCATAACTTTTTCTTCCAGGAGACCCAAGTCATCAGCGTCTAATCAAGCAAAGGGTCTAGTAACTTTCAGAACAAGTGGACAGCTTGTCGATGCCTTTATTCCCATGGAGCAACTTGCCTTTACGTAAATATGTTCTCCGCCCCCCCACCCCGATCCCCAAAAGTGAACAACTGCGCATACCAAGAAGTATCATGAGGCAACCTTTACTAGTTCATAAAAATATCCTAGGTGCCTATTTACCTTCTATGTGTATACCTATAATGTCATTTGCGGGGTTCAAGAGAGATTCAGAGAATCTCAATTCCCAGGCTATGGTCTTACTTACCTTGGACAAGCCGTTTGTACGTTTTTTTTTTTTTTACTAGAATTATTTTTAGATTCTCTCTTACCTAGCATCCCACCACAAATGCAAACCCCTGAAGACAAGAATGAATTTGAGATATTTATATACCAAGCATGCCTTTAAGAAATAACTAGCGAGTGCCAAATGGGTACAGGCATACTACTAGATAATAAGTTATCTCAGGTCTTCAAGTAGCTCTGTATCTAATGGAAGAGACAAAAGGGAGTTGTAATTCATTAA
Organism: Ailuropoda melanoleuca; assembly: GCF_002007445.2. NCBI lineage: Eukaryota > Metazoa > Chordata > Mammalia > Carnivora > Ursidae > Ailuropoda > Ailuropoda melanoleuca. The sequence continues at coordinate 21,331,785 of NC_048238.1, read as the reverse complement.
ACTGCAAAGAGATGCTGTGCTTTGTAGGGAAATATTAAAAACAATCCTCAGCAACAGGGTGCTGGTTAAATACATTTTTATACAAACATAACTATTTTGGATCCAGAAAAATGAAGTTACAGAATACTTATTGATATGAAATGATGTTTTTGACATTTTATTAAAAGGCAGTTACATGCAATATTGCAGCAACACATTCCTATTGTATGTAAATCATGTGTATACATGTAAATGCATATTATAGAAAACATATTGGCTAAAATGTTAATTACTATTACCTTTTGGTAGTAGGATGATGAGAATATTTTTTTTTCTTTTTGCTTATTTGTATTTTCTCATGTGCCTACAAGGAACATCTTGAATTAAGAAAAACTAAAGATAATTTTTAAAAAATGTTACCACACACGAAGACCAACCCTCCAAACAAAGTACGATGGTTCATGGTGAGGAAAACTAGAAATGGCGTAGCAACACCAACTCTTCACGCTAAGACTCTAGTCTTATCTTCTCATACTACTTGGTTCTCTATCTGAGTCTAAATGCAACCAATCCCTCCCTCTCCACACAAAGCTCCTTTAAGAAATTTTTGCAAATAATTTTAAATGAAATGCTTTAGGATGTAAAGTCTTATGTAAAATCTCTTTCCACATCATCAAAACTAAGAATTCATTTACTTGAGAGTCTGACTTATTTTCTATGTTATTTGCATAAGGACTTAAGCACAAGATTGGTAACTGCTTATGCTAAAATGCCACGTGTGATGGCAAACTGTTTCTCATCTATGCGTCAAGAGGCGAAGTAGATATTTATGGATGTATTACGAAAATCTGTTAACCTTCTGCTTTCCTTCAGAGGACATTATAATTCACATTTCTGAATTCATCTACTGTCCTTCCCAATTTTTGCCCTGAAATATCCAGCCATGTCTTTACTACTTATACTGACTTGGAAATAGATGGCATAAAATTAATTTACTGATCATGTACGATGTGCCAGTTAATGCTCAAAACAACTCTGCAAGTATCGTTACATTGACATCCCTTTTTATGTGGAAGCAACTATAAAAGTTTACTAACAGGGCGCCTGGGTGGCTCAGTCGGTTAAGCACCTGCTTTCAGCTCAAGTCATGATCCCAGGGTCCTGGGATGGAGCCCCAGGTCAGGCTCCCTGCTCAGCGGGGACCTTGCTTCTCCCTCTCCCTCTGCCTGCCTCTCCCCCTGCTTGTGCTTTCTGTCAAATAAATAAATAAAATCTTTAAAAAAAAAATTGGCACTTATCTATAGATCCCCCTAAAAGGAACCAGGAACCCTGGGAGAAATGGCTGATCCAAGGCTAGGGAAGGTCAACTACAAGGTGAACCTGCAGTATTTTGGGGGGCAAGAAAATAAGGCAACACTCAAAAACTGAAAAATCTATGGGAATCAGATTTAATGAGCTCCTACTGACAGAAACTGGGACAATTTGGTCATCAAAATAATGACAGTAATGGTTTATAACAATTAAATTTTAAAAAAAGAATTCATGAACTCATACTGAGACAAGTAATACATGGTCAGATGAATAAGGAATCAAGTACGTAGGTAGGTAGACAGATGGATCCATCTACCCATCCATCCAGAGGGTAAAGAGAAAGCTCTTCTTTATAATAAAATTCAAATGGTAAGTATAAAAGGACAGTTAGAAGAATCACCATTTTGCAACCTCCATAGAAATAGTTTATTCAGTAAGAATTAGAAATGAGTGGAAAATCTTGAGTGAAAATTTGTTAGGGAAAAGGATATTGACATAGTATTTCTGCATAGATAGCTTGTTAATTACAAAGGAAAATGGGTATTTTTACAGTGGAGAAATCCTTTGTTGGATAACACCCTAGCCAAGTGATCCAAGTTAACATCACCAAAAATGAAGCAAACAGGCATCAGGTTTCTCCAAATGCATGCCCTGAGTAGAACATAACATCATCAACACAGTATTTTTGTCGATAATGCATGACCTGAATCAAGTTATTTAGAAAACTTTACTCCAAAGAAGGTAACATTCTACAAAAAAAACTGGCCCAGACTTTTCAAAAATAGCAATGGCATGTAGGGAGAAAAAAAAAAAAAGGCTAAAGTCAAGAGACTCAGTTCTAGGTCAAAAACTGATGAGACATGAAAACTCAATCAATATACAACATCCTATATAATATCCTGGATTGGATCCTGCACCAGAAAAAGAAAATTGTTATAAAGGATATTCTGGGGGGAAATTTGTGCTATTTAAATTGAGATTTTCTATTAGATGATTTTATCAATATCAAATGTTCTGAATTTGGTACCTGCTTATACAGGAGATTATTTTTAGGAGGTACATGACGAAGCAGTTAAAGATGAAGGGTCTTCAGATCAAAAACCTACTCTTGAAAGATTAATAAAGGTAATATGTACTTTGAGGAGAGGATATAGCAAGTAGAGCAAAATATTAACAGTTGGTCGATGTAAGTAAAGGACAGAAGGGCGCTGACTGTACTTTTCACCTCTTCTCTACATTTAACATTGTTAAAAACAGTGAGTTGGGAGAAAAAGGAGCTTAATTAAGCAACTTAAGAAAAGAGAGGCAGGGAGCAAGCAGTGCCACTAGGACCGAGGCCCAGACACTGTTTGCCAGGCCAGCCAGGGCTCCCGAGCACACACCTCATCATCGCAGCAGCCAGAGCGATAAAGGTCGTGGCTGCTCAACGCTGCCAGTGGCTTCCCATCTCAGTCAGGACAACAGCGAGCCTTTTTATTTGCAATAGCGAGCATGGCCCTGTTGGACTTGGAGCATGGTCTGTGGACCTGGAAGATGTTAGAAATGCAAAACCCCAGACCCCACTCTGGATACACTAATCTAAATCCACACTTCAACAGCATCCCTGGAGGATTCCGGTGCCCATTAAAGCTTGAGGAGGGCTGTCTGTGGGACTCGGCCTCATTACTAACTCTGAATTCATAGCCTTCCAATTTCCTTTCTTGCTCAGCTCCAGCCATGTCAGCCTCATTTCATTTCTTGAGCATTCCACACACAATGCCACCTCAGAGCCTTTGCACTTGCTAGGTCTTTTGCCAGCAGTGAACCTGCGGTAGATATCCACTTGGTGCAGCTGCCCCAATTCCTTCAGGATTCTTCTCAAATATCTAGCCCATGAGGGTTTCCTAATGGAACATCTCAACCTCTCTGCATTCCCCCCAGGAATTCCTATTCCTCTCCCATTCACCCTGCTTCCTTTTTCCCCAGAGCCCTTATCAACCACCTGACATACTAGGTCTTTACCTGTTCATCTATTGATTTATTGATTTATTCTCTTTGTTCCACTGCATCCCTGAAAGTTCTATGAAAGCTGGACTTCTGTGTGTGTGTGTGTGTGTGTGTGTGTGTGTGTGTGTGTGATCTCTAGTTTCTAGAACAGCACCTGATCCATGGTAGTTACACAATAAATACTCGTAAAATGAATTTATGAGCGAATGATCTGTAATTCTCACAGCAGCCTTATAATTGCCCACATTTCAGAGAAAAAGAGGTTCAGACAGGTACGGAACTTGCCCAAGGCCACTCAGCTAGTAAGACATGTAACCACAGTTCAATCTGGTATCCGAGTCCAAATATGATCCTCTGGCAACTGTTTTACCACTTACGGGCTGAAAAAAAGCTCAACCTACAGAGCGACTACACTGCCCTGAGAAGGAAGATGAATCCTTACCACTGACATGGCCTTTTTCAGATAGAAAAGATCTTCACATATGCTTTCTTTTTTTCTTCTTACGTTATTCCGCAAAGGAATCGGGGCTAACCTGCCTCACTGGGGCCTCTCAGCATCCATGTGTGGCAGGTGAATATAATCTGATTGTCCCCGTTGGCCAGAAAGGGATCCTCTTCTTAATCAAGGGCCATGGAGATGAATGCCAATGACCGCCATAGGCCGGGGGGGGGCAGCATTGTGAAGTCGCAGATGGCCCCTAAGTGTGCCTCTGCGGCTGGGACCGTGCACTAGCTTTCTCTGGGTCAGCATCTGGGCTGCATCCAAGACAGTCACTACTTCCGCGTACTGCACCCTACTTCTCTTCATGTCCTTACTGTTCTGTCACCCAGAAATGAATTTCATTTGATTTTAAACTCAATGACCCGAACTCTGGAAATGCATTTTGGTTAATGACTTCATTTAAAGCATCTGACAGAAATGTACGCATATAAATCAAGGCTTTCCTCCTCTCATAAGAGGTCGGGGGATCTCAAAACTGACTGAACTTTAGAAGCACTGGGGTGCTTTTAAAAAATGCACTGGTGCTTGGGCCCCAGCACAGACATTCTCATCTAAATGGTTTGGAGCGGGCGGCAAGCATCAGTGTTTCGTGAGAGACCCCAAGTAATTTTAATGATTAGCCAGGTTTAAAAACCATTTTAAGACCTCAAGAAAATATACATGCACATGCACGCACATACGTATACACACGTGTGTGCGCACACACAACACAACATCTCAGTTAGTCTATAGCAACTGTGTGCCCAACAGAGAGAAATGCCAAACACAGGATAGAAAGAGCAAGTTACTGAACTGACCCTCAACAAAAAGCATGGACCTGATGCAATGACCAGTGAAAGTCAATGAGGGGCTAAGAGTCCCTTTACACCACTGATTTAACTGCTCACTGAGCTGTGTTTCTTTATTTCCTGTCAGTCCTTTCTCAATAGGTCAGGTCCCACAGAGTGACATCTAGCAACCTCGGATGCATCAACAACCTTGATTCACCTTCGATAACACTATTCAGAAGACACTCTGAGGTGTGGCTACGGTACCTGGGGCCGGCAACCCAAATCCTCTACTCCACCGAAGAAGAAATGGCATCAATATCAACACTGGGTACATATGCCACCATGTCCCTCTTCTTTGTCATTACCCAATCAAGTTATGTTGGTTTCATTTGTTTGCATTTATTAAGCACCACCAAAATGAGAAAAATCAACAGCTTGCAGACTAGAGTTTTCTTCACGTGGTGAGCTGCTATGTAGTAGGATAGGAAGCCTTGTTGTAAAGAACAAAGAGAGTGTTCCCGTAAAGAAAAAGCTTCACACCATTTTCTAATGCTTGAGATATGTATTTGGGGGGGTACCAAAAGCAAAATCAATTTCTGAAAACCTTATTCAAGTTCATGGTATCAAGAAAAAAGGCAGTTGTGGAGGAAAAAAAGAAGAAAGGCAGTGAGAAGAATTTGACATGTCATTGGTGCCCCTCAGTCGTCCTCGTTACCGCAAAGCCCACCGCTTCATTCTTACTTCCTCCAGGTCAAATTCCCTTTCCTCCAAGAAGCCACCCTGTACGCCACCTTCTTTTCCTCCTCATCACTTCATCATGCATTTGTACTTGCTATGATACTGTGCCATTAATTATCTTCCCACGGACTCATACCTTTTCCCCGGACCTGAACTCTGCTTGTCTTGAGGATAAAAGCTTTATCTTCTGCTACTTTATGTTTTTCTCACAGGGTTTTCTCAGAATACACATACCACCTACTAGGTGTTCAATAAGCAGAAGCTGATTTGTTACTACAGCTCTTATCCAATTTGTGAAAATTTTCTTCCCTTGTTCATTCGAAATACAGTTAAGCAACAACCCATTTCAAAAGTCCTCATCTAGTGCTTTCTCTCTCACTCTCTCTCTCTCCCACTCAAATAACTAATCTTTAAAAAGAGGGGCTCCCTGCTCAGCCTGCTCCCCCATCTGCTGCCCCCCTCATGCTCTCTCCCTCTCTCTCAAATAAAAAAATCTTTTAAAAAAGTCCTCAACAGGTTAGAATTTTTATAAATGAACTTTTTATTTCCAAGCACTCTGGGAGCATTTAAGGGTAGAAGTTTAGACCAATTTCATTTTTTTAAACATCAAATTAAATACCATTTTAGGCTCTTCTCGAGAGGCATTCAACCATCCCTTGCTTACCTTGAACATAATGTGTGGACCCACTTCAGGGCCTTGCATTTGCTTTTCAATTTAGCTAAAACATTCCGTCCTTTCCTCTATTCTTACCTGCTTCTTGTCATTTATGTCTTAACTTAAATACTTCTGTTTAGAAAACCAAGGATGTACTGTATGGTGACTAACATAATATAATAAAAAAATATTATAATAAAGATAAATAAATAAATAAATAAAAGAAAGGCCCTCTAAGACCACTCAATTTAAAACAGCTGCAAAGAGGGATGCCTGGGTGGCTCAGTCGCTTAAGAGGCCAACTCTTGGTTTCAGCTCAGGTCACGATCTCACGTTCATGGGATCAAGCCCCATGCCGGGCTCTGTGTGGAGTCAGCTTCAGATTCTTTCTCCCTCTCCCCCCAGCTCACATTCTCTCTCTCAAATAAACAAAATATTTTTTAAAAATAGCTGCAAACACACAGTTACGCTACATCACATTATCTTACCCTATTTTTTCCTTACATTTAAGTATCAGTACACATTTTGATTCATTACACTGAAAATCTCTCATCTATTTATTATCTAGTACCTCACATTCAAATGTATTCTATGTGGGGGTAGGCAACTCTTCTGTGTTCTCCCCTCTCTCCCCAGTGCTCATCAACTGGTACATACTCAACACCTGACAGACATTTGCTGCAGGAATAGATTTGGAATAGCCTGAAAGTTGAGACCTGAGCCCTTTCTCAAACAGGAGGCCGACATTTGCAATTCAACAGTTCTCATTTACACATCTGTCCTGTTTCTGTGGCACCTCTAAGTCCTTAGAAGAGACAGACCTGAAACCAGGTTGCACAGAGACAGAGGACAGGAGTTGCTTGATAAAAGAAAAAAAAAGAACCAAGCCAGCTCCTAACAAAAAAACGAGGCCTTCTCCCTCTTCTTCTGCATGTATTCAATGACTGCAAGTCATTTCAAAATAATCATTTGTTAAAATCAAGAAATATTTAAATCAGTGTTACCTTATCAATGATGATCTCTACAAGCTCTCCTTCCATTATCTCGGTATAATTCTCTCCTCTGCCAACTCCCTGCCAAGGAATATAAATTCAATTATTAAATTAAAATGATCCAAAGTATAAATAACATTTATGTGTAAGTAAATAACATTCAGAGTGCATTACTCAACCTTGAATTTAATACATCTTTTAGCTTTAATAATCTGGGAGTTTTTCAATCAGCTTTAGCATTATGGGGTCAAAAAGTATGTTTTAGGACCACTCAACTTTTCTTTTTCCCCTTCCTTCCTTATCTCTAGCAGAGTTTTCTTTTTACCTCAGCTCAGAATGAAATTCATCAAGTTTTCTTCATATTCTCTCAAAGCAGTTGACACTTCCAGTGACTCTGATGTTCAGCAGCATTTGTTCAGATCTCTGTGACATTGACCCACAGTGTTGTAATATCTTTCAAGCCCCAGTTTTTCACCAGCTGAAAATTGTTTCCTTTACCATTATAAATGTCAACAGACTTTAATCCAAATCAATTCCATCTGAACCTTAACAGAAAATGTTTTCTTGATTTCGCTACCTTAGAAGCCTGAGACTCGCCCCGATACATTTTGTCACAAGCAAGCAACGGGCTAGAGCACCGGAAGAAGTCTTTTTGAGGTGGTTTAGTCGCATTAATTGAAATTTAAATGGCAGAATATGAAAATACAACTTTTTTTCTGGAGACAAGCAAAATTTCCAAACCAAAGGAGGCTTTTCCAAAGGAATAATTGCAACACGGGGAGCTACAAAACTGATTTGCGATGCGATAGTGAATCACCCTCGTCAGAGCTTGCCACATGGTACCCGCTTACCAAGTCGCTGCTATAAACTCACTCGTTTTTGTTCCTGGCATTCTTTAATGATCTTTTTAATGATGGTGCTATACTTGGTTAGCTGTAACCAACAATTTTGACAAAAAAAAAAAAATCAAAGCACTATTGAGTGGAATATGTGTGGAAAAATCCACAAAGATCTTCTCTGGTGAGTGATTATGGCAACTACATGCAATGCTCGGTGTTTCCGGCCCCACCACTGCGGTTTTAGAAATTGTCAGTCAGCTCTCTAAAACCTGTTAGGAACTTGAGAGCTAAAAGACCAGGGTAATAAATGTTATGATGTCTGTGATGGTTATCACTTGTTATCACCCCTCCAGATCCCCTCTCCACCATTTTGCATTTCTCCTTTGTGCCCGGGAAAGGTGATATGCATCAATCACACATCAATGGGTTCATTTCTGGATGTGTCTGGCCAATAAAAAGGATCAGCAAGAGGTGGTATGGTGAGAGTATGTCCTGTAGGCTCACTGTACACAACTCTGATCAGGTGGCCATCTGCACACTGCTCTCTCTGCCTCTGGGGTTCAGAAACCACTCCACCCATGGGCCATTTTGGACCTAAAGTAGATAACACTGTTACTAACCAGGCTGTTGCCTCATGGTTTCCTTCTACCTTCTCCATGCGTTTATAAATTGTCCATTATGAAACTCTTTCAAAATGACCCAACTTGAGCTTCCATAGGACTCCTAAGACCAGCAAAGTTCAAACACTTATCTTTGAGGAGTTTCCCATTTGGTAGGAAAGAACAGCCTTCATACCTTAAGAGAAGGATGCAATCAAATATGGTACAAAGAGTGACAATGTCAATTATTAAACTATGACGTTTCCATGAAATGCTACAAGGATTAAGGGAAACAAAAGACTAGCTGGGAGCTAAAGCTGGACTGAAAAGATTTCCATCAAAAACTGGAACGTCTTGGGGCACCTGGGTGGCTCGGTTGTTAACTGTCTGCCTTTGGCTCAGGGCGTGGTCCAAGAGTCCTGGGATCGAGCCCCACATCGGGCTCCCAGCTCTGCTGGGAGCCTGCTTCTTCCTCTCCCACTTCCCCTGCTTGTGTTCCCTCTCTCTGGCTATCTCTTTCTCTGTGAAATAAATAAATAAAATCTTTAAAAAAAAAACTGGAACTTTAAGTGCAGTGACAAGATAAAACAACATTTGGATAGCAGGAAGAGAGTAGATCTTAAATGTTCTCACCACATAACACACATATTGGTAATTATGCGGGATGGGGGATACAGGAGAACTTTACTGCAGTGATTAATTCACAATATACACATGTATCAGATCACCACCCTGTCCACCTAAAAACATACACAATATTACCTGTCAACTGCATCTCGATAAAACTGGAGGCAGAGGGAAGAAGGTATAAACAAACTCTGGCAAGAAAGTGACTTTGGCAAAAGCACAAAAGTACAAGTAATAACATACTGTGGGAGGACAGTTAAGTGAACACTTAACTGGTCTATATGGTTTCCAAAACCTCTGGTGGGGAGGTAAGTGTAGGGTTTAAATACTGGCATAAACCATGCCGTCTGGACCAGGCAACCCATGGGTGAATTCCACCCACAAGGATCAAGGCAGCCCAGTGAGGTTGAAGGGAGCACCTGCAGCCCCTGAAAGGACAGCATTCCCGAGTGGCTTCAGTTGCCAGCTAGCCCATTAGCCAAAACAACAAAGGGAGATGTAAAATCATTCGTCCTGGGGCTTATGCAATGGGTTTTTTAGAGCCTCTGATCAAATGCTTTTCTGAATTCTCATCACAGCAGACATCTTGTCGGTTTGAATGAACCACCGACGTCCTGTATAGAATACAGAGGCCCCTGTTGCACACCTTAGAGAGGGAAGTAGTGGCAGGGGCCAAAGACTCAAGGGCTACCACCCATGGTGACCATCATAACAAGACCATCACTTGGTTGGGCGTTGCTCAGCCAACCGACCCTCTGCTTTTAGTTTATGCCGGCGTACAATCCAGAAGCTCTAAGTTTCTGCTTTCTGACATTTACTTTCTAGTCTACCTAACTTCTCGGAGATTCCATTGCCACGTGAATAAAATGAACTCGCCATACCTGCCCTTTCCGTGTGCTAAAAACTGCTGTGAGGGACAAATTAAGTCATGCTCAGGAAAGCATTAGGTAAACTGAATGAAGGTGATTCAACGGAGAGCTATTACTTAGGAGGATGGAGGTGGTGGGAATGGCAAGGTAAAAATCATTCCTTAGAAATTCTTAGCAATTTTTTGGTATTCATGCCCTAAAAATGATTTAATATGAAAGGATTTAGGTATCTTCAATCTATATGGTTTCTCTCCAGTTCGGATTAGTGCCAATACCATTATGTGAGGTATTATATTAAAATGTAATATTTGGCTTCTGTGTAGTTCCTTTCAGATCCACTAAGACAATGTCCGACTCATACAAAATCCCTTCTGTTGTTTATTTCGAGCTTTTGAAAACAACTCGGGCATATACAAATGTTTAAGTTTCTCTAGCCTACAAAGGCAGTGCCTGTTGGCAAGTGTCAGTAGATCACATCACAAAAATACCTCTGGTCTACTATGAAAATTCAGAACGGTGACCCCGACTGTGGCCTTCTCTCCCTGAAGTCAATCTAGTGCCTGCAGCTGCACTGTGTTGAATTATAAGAACAGTTTAGGACCTGGGAAAAGAAGTGACCAAAAAAATACACGAACCTCTTCCATCACATCAGCTCCTAGGGATGGGCGAGTCTATTCTAAAATGAACAAAATGGGACATAGAAGAGAAGCAAAAAGAGAAAAGAAGAATAGCATTAAAAAGGTTTTGATGCCCAAATGCGAAACTCAAAAATAATGCTCCCTGCAGAATCACTTAGTATTCACTGATTAACTACTAGTTATAGTAAAGGACCATTAATCCAATTACTGATGCCCTGCTTTATCTTGTAAAAATTATAGAACAGCTTTTAAGCAAAACTATTGTGTGTGTCACTCCAGAAAGAAGTCAGTATTCAAGACTTTTCACATCTGGTGGTGTGTATTTGGCTGTGAGAAATTAGAAGGTATTTTCTATAAAAAAAAAGATAGCCTTTATGGCAATTTTTCAAGCCTACACTTAAGTTACAGCTCCTTCTATTACAGCTTCTGTAGCGGCAGCTCTTTCATTCCAGAATTCTCGCTGCACATTTTATTGCAGTAATAAAGTAATAAGAACCTAATCTCTTTTGAAAGGGTTTGCAGAAAGGATGAGTGCAAAATTGGCACAGGATAGAGTTTTTGACCTTTTCCCGGTGAAGTACACACAAAGTAGGTCACAATCTGATTTTTTCCTAATGTGTCTTTATTCCAGCATGTCCTAGGTGTTATGCAGAGATCTCTAATACTCATTACTATTTCAGAGTAGTAAGACATAGTTCATACAATGTTTGCATCAGTTCCACAAGGTTGCTACATAAATACTGAATTTTCAGAATGAACTTCCCATCCTTTTAGGATTCCACAGCTGGATCCCCACAAGTCCAGAGCTTCAGGTTCTGCACAGCTTGGGATAATTCTTTTGATCAAAGATAACACAGAAAACGTATGAGGAGAGAGTTTCAGAGATCCCTAGAGGCCAGTGTCTTTGAGTGAAGGACAGGACAGAGATATAAGGCAGTCAAATACAGTGGTTCTCCTCGCTCCCCAATGCCCCATCCAGAACAGGTTTCCACCAACCACTTGACCAAACATATAACCACCAGCTTACCTGAGTATATGGCCTTATCTCCATTCTTCTATATTTTAACCAAGTGAATGCCCCAACCCTGATGATTTTGGAACCTAAGAATTTTCCTCTTTGGTAGAGGCCCTGATCTGAGTTGGAGGTTGAGGGCCATTGTAGTTATGAGCTAATTCTAGAACCAGATTCGAATCCCGTGTCTCTGTCATTCAGTGGCTGTGTCATCTTAGACAAGTCACCTAAACTCTCCCAGCTGTTTCCTTACCTATAAATTGATGGGAATAACCAGGCAGTTTTGTATAAAGCCACACAAATGATTTATTTAGGGATTGTGATATCATAAATGCTCAATAAATACTTGGTGATGATTACTGGGGATAGCAAAACCCACCTTAAGAACTCATTCCAAAAACTTCTAACAGAAGATAGTGTAGTAACAGCACGTTTTTTCTTCCTCTCTTTGAAAACCCCAAAATGGGGGCACTTGAGTGGCTCAGTCAGTGAAGCATCAGACTCTTGGTTTGGGCCCAGGTCTTGATCTAAGGGTCGAGAGATCGAGCCCCACAGTGGGGAGTTGGCTTGGGATTGTTTCCCTCTCCCTTTGCCCCTCCCCCCGTTGTACTCTTTCTCTCAAAAATAAATCCTCAAAACAAAACAAAACAAAAACCTAAAACAGAAAATTCTAACATACCACCTACGTAGGAAATGAACCTAGGAAATTACAAACTGTGGGTTGGGGTTTTTGCTAACAGTATCTTTGAGAATTCAGTGAATTGTGGACTTCCATAGAAGGATGCTGAAAGCCAACACTCACTTGTCCTGCTCGGGAGCAATGTGAAAACATCCAAGAAGTTATGGGATCTTGAGAGACTGAGACAAGACTCCTCTACTTGAATCAACAAAAACTGGATATGGGTGCGCTGTGAGGCAACTGGGGGTCCAGGTCCGAGTGACAAAATGCTAGGGGAGGTAGGTCTGATGAAGTGATTGTACAACTCCACTTTATTTACTATTTTTGCCCCAAAGACTCAATCAAAACAAGGAAGGCCAGAAGTAAAGGAAAAACACCAATTGCTTCTGCAGCAAATTCTTATAAACCAAGATGAATAAATACTGAATAAAAGACTTGTGAGCTCAGAGGCTCCATTTCAATGCATGCTGATCTCTCATATTGTTTCTGAGCTAAGGAGAGCTGTGCTTCCAAAGCCAGAGACACAAGCACATAGGACCCTTCAGAATTACTCTAATATTCTAGTTTAAGTATGTCCCAAATATTGCATGGCACATATTTGTAATATCAAAAATGTATCTGTTACCTATTTAAAATTCAAGTTTAACTGGGAGTCTTGTATTTTTATTTGCTAAATTCTGGCAATCATATCCCACAGACAGTTGAGAAAGAAGTAGGAAGGTGAAATGGGCCTTTCCGCATAGATAGTATAACAACACGCAGGAAATTCACATAGCAAGCAACCCAAGTGAAAGATGTACTTCAGATGCATTACCGCCAAGAAATCAAAGGCAAGTTTACACAAGTATCTTTATAATCCAAAGAAAGTAAAAGAATATGGTCTATCAGAAGAAATAGCTCAAAGTATAAATAAAACGGCAGATGAAAAGTGATTTGGCAAAACAAAGGAAAAGAACTGAAGACACGAGAATAAACCTAGCTTAAAATAAAAACAGTGAGAAGTAAAAATCCATTCTGCTGAAAAAGAGTCAACAATGTGGAGAAGACGCCTAAGAAACTAAGAAGAGGCCTAAGAAAGGTCCAGAAGAAAAGGCAAATGAATAAAGCACCGAAGGAAGAAAAGCGAAGGAAATCCAAGTTATAATCGGCACCATAGTGATGGTAAGGATAATAATTGTACAGAAAGAGAGCAGAGTAAACATTCTCCAATAAACAAAGTCTCAGTCGTTTTTGGCACAAAGGCCACAGCATTCATGATGAACGTAATTTGGATTATTCATGACCAATGGGCACATACACTTGTGCCTGTGGGATGTGTGCTTGGATGTTGTTTAGACAGAAAGAATGATGAAAAGCTAACTGCCTTCTGGAACAAGACTTTGTCTAAAAGGAAACGGAGACCCAAGGAAGAAGTCGCCTGGGCTTAAAGGCTGTGAATGAATTATAAAATGTTCACATTTTAAACATTAGGAGAGAAGTAAAAACATATTATTTAATTTGAAGGGATTCTTTTTATGCTCAAGTAATCTTTCACATTTCAAGTAACAGGCACACTTGGATTAAAAATAAAAAATTTTTGAGTAAAAAAAAAACCCACAAAAATCAAAGTCTCAAATCTACAAATCAGTACAACAAAATGTACTCTGGAAAAAGATTATAAAAATAATCAACATGAAGACATAGCCTGACGAAATTCAAGGGTGAGAAAAGAACCCTCTAGGCATTCAGGAGTGACAGCAAATCACCTACAAATAGGAGAGACCGGACTGCCAAGGGACAGCAGAGTAACGTTTCCAGAGTTTTGATGGGAAAAAAATAAAATGTAATCCGATAATATTCTACCACTTAAAACGTTTACGTATCGAACTTGCTGGATTCTGGAAATAGTAGCTTCAAGGCTTAAATTTCAGTCATCAAGAGAGGAATTAAACAAGCCACGGCAGGAAATTCTAATGGCGAGCACTGAATCCATTTAACTATAGAACACGAAACAACTGATTTCCTCATCTGTACAATAATGATCACCAAAACAATCTTTAATGTTTCTTCTGGTTCTAAATCTTTCCAATTTCATTGATTAGAGGCTTAGAATTCTTGTCTCTCAGCTTTTAAAACACAGTGCCATTATTCATTTATTCTTCTAGTGCTGAATCACATTTTAACAAATATATTTTCAACACGAGGCATTGTGGTTGCCATTTGGGATGAAAGAAAACAAAATGGTGATTAAGAAACTCATCAGGGCTTCACAGATGCACACTAATTTGGGAGAGAGGCACAGTTATTTGCATTTAGACCATTATAATAAATACCACAAATACCTGGAGCAATTATTATGGAACAGCTTTTCTTAGGAAAGCGGGAGAGAACCTTTAAGTTGGAGTTTGGAGCAGGAGTAGCAGTTTTCCAAATAAATGAAGCAGTACATCCATAGGCAAAAAGCTAAGAAGGAGCACTGCACACTCAGGAAAGTTTTGTCAAAATTTGTGGCTAGAACATACAACGTAAACTTAGTAACGACAGACAAAATTGATGAAATAGGATAGGGTCAGACTGCAAAGGGCCTGTCTCATCAGGTTAAATGGGGGATCCGGTGGAAACAGTTTCTAGATAACTATCTAGAACCATCAATGCTCAACATCAGGTAGAAGATGAAAAGTCAGAAGCATCCCTGCTGAATGTAGCATTGCTCCCACGGGGAAATACAATCAGTTTTCTAAAGATTATATAATTTTCCAGGAAACTACTATGGGAAAAAAAAGAAAAGAGCTGCCAATGAGAAAAAATTGATGTAAACAGAGACTTGAAAAGACAGTATGCACTTCTCCTTCCATTTTGGAACCCTGCCTCAACTATGAGAAGGTGCCGGGGTTAGACTGTTGGGGTAACTCAAGAGAAGCATGGAAGAAAGCCTAATTATGTTAGCCAAGGCCATCTTAACTAGCCATCCCCAAGACCATGCCCACAGTCAGCATGGGTAGACGGTCAACCATAGGGCATGGATACAGGAAAAAACTGCGGAATATTAGGACCTATTATGAATCTACTCAAGTCTTCAGATAAATAAAAAAGAACAATGCTGATTTTTAGTGTTTTACAGTAGGACTCATGGATTTAACATAGATACATAACGAAGTCACTTTCATGACTGAAGAATTCAATCCCAATTCCAACTTTTAGAAGGGGGAAATAATCAACATGCACCTCTTTACCTGGCTAGGATGATATAGTTTCTATTTCTACTACCCAATCAGTCATACGTCCAAGGGTTTATTTTCCCCCTTCTCCTTTTTTTTTTTTTAAAGATTCTTAGCCTCTCTTTCCCCCATCACTGTACCATGATCTAACTGCACAGTATATGCCTATACATCTTACTGTCACCTACTGCTAATAAAATTCATTGTATACCAACTGTGTGTGATACATTGTACAAGAGCTCATCTGATACTTATCTCAGCTTCATGATGTGGGTAGTATCATTAGCTCCACCTTATAAATGAAAAATCTGTGTCTTAGTAAGATAAAATAACTGGCCCAAGTAGTTTACAAAACCCAAAAAACACAAACTGGCAGAGCTCAAACTTGACCTCAGGTCTTAAGCCCTAAACTGTGTCTATTTGACAGGGACTAATGTTCTGTTTCCACACCCACTCCATGAAACATCACATCAAGCATATACAGTGCTCTACAATCCTGTTGAGCATTTCTTCTTCTTTGAATGGTTCCCAAATGTTGGAAGTTCTTACTGAATCAGTATGTCTTTTTTTTTTAAGGTTTTATTTGTTTACTTGAGAAAGAGAGAGACAGCGAGAGAGGGAACACAAGCAGGGGGAGTGGGAGAGGGAGAAGCAGGCTTCCCGCTCAGCAGGAAGCCCAATGCAGGGTCGATCCCAGAACCCTGGGATCATGACCTGAGCCAAAGGCAGATGCCTAATGACTGAGCCACCCAGGCGCCCCTGAATCAGCATGTCTATAACCCAAAACAAACTTTGTATCTGCAAATATCCTAAGTTAAAAATATTTCTAGGGGGGCGCCTGGGTGGCACAGTGGTTAAGCGTCTGCCTTCGGCTCAGGGCGTGATCCCAGCATTATGGGATCGAGCCCCACATCAGGCTCTTCTGCTATGAGCCTGCTTCTTCCTCTCCCACTCCCCCTGCTTGTGTTCCCTCTCTCGCTGGCTGTCTCTATCTCTGTCAAATAAATAAATAAAAT
>NC_048238.1:20956583-20957827 GCF_002007445.2 Ailuropoda melanoleuca | reverse complement strand
AAAAAAAAAAAAAAAGACTAAAGAGGCATAAAACTAATTGCGATGTGTGAATTTTCATTGGAATCTGGTTCTAAAAACAAACCTAGCTATAAAGAGATTTTAGGCGTAATCGGGGAAATGTGAATATAAACTAAATATTAGATATATGATTTTCTAAGGTATAATAGTCCTATGAGGATGTATGAGAAGGTATTTTTTTTTGAAAATGTACACTGAAGTATTTATGGGTGAAATGTCATAATGTCCAATTTATTCTATCTCAGATGATTCAGGAATAGTCAGGAAAAGATAAATATTAGGTTACATTGTATCAAAGTGCCATTTTTATAATGTCAAAAACAGTTGAGTATTGGCAACTTTACACAGCTCAACCTAACACTGGGGGTGGGAGGGAGCATGAACACAGATATAGTCAAATGTTAATAATAAATGAATCTAGATGAAAGTTATATACATATTAATCACTATTATTTCACCTTTTCACAATAAAACTTGAAGGGAAAAAAAACAGATCTATGTTTATTGGTCTGGACAGATAAATAAGGTATTATCTAGGTTTTTGGTGTTTTTTTTTTAATACTAAGAAACATGTATAGAAGAGGCCCAACAATGAGTGGGGTAAAGAAACAATTTATATGTTTTCATAGATCTGTCCAATCATCCAGAAAAGTGTTCATGTAATTAAGCTATTAATACTGTCCATCTGATGATGGTTAGAATGGAGGAAATGGAGGAAAGATTAAGAACATTGTCTTTTATATATCTCTGAATTGTTTCAATTGTCAAAATAAGAATGTTTTACTTGTATAATTTTTGACCACCTAATTTAAAATACATACACAACTGGATGCCTGGGTGGCTCAGGCAGTTAAGTGTCTGCCTTTGGCTAAGCTCAGGATTGCAGGGTCCGGGGTTGGATCCCGCAGTGGACTCCCTGCTGGGGGGGGTAGTCTGCTTCTCCCTCTCCCTCTGCCCCTCCCCCTGTTCATGTGCTCTCTCTCCCTCTCTCCTCCCTCTCCTTCTTTCTCTCTCTCTCTCTCAAATAAAATCTTTTTCTTTCACTTTCTTTTTTTTATTATTATTATTATATTATGTTAGTCACCATACAGTACATCCCCGGATTCCAATGCAAAGTTCGATGCTTCATTAGTTGCGTATAACACCCAGTGCACCATGCAATACGTGCCCTCCTTACTACCCATCACCAGTCTATCCCATTCCCCCACCCCCTCCCCTCTGAAGTC
>NC_048238.1:20951655-20951911 GCF_002007445.2 Ailuropoda melanoleuca | reverse complement strand
CTAATCTGAAGACAGGCACTTAATGACTGCGCCACTCAGGCACTCCGGGTTGTGGGCTTCTTGATTTTTCAGCCTGCCTTCTGGGGGAGGGGCTTGCTGGCCGGTACTCAGAAAACCCTGTTTGGGTAGAGTCTCCGTGTCCCCTGCGAGGGGGGATGGGAATGGGCGCCCTGTGAGCCGCTATTTCTGGGCTTTTGTTCTCTGGCGGCTTTCCCTGGCGGTTTGCTATGCCTCTTCTGAGAGTCAGAGCAGCAGC
>NC_048238.1:20942048-20951344 GCF_002007445.2 Ailuropoda melanoleuca | reverse complement strand
GGACTCAGTCCGCTGTTTCCAGGGTGCGGGTCCGCGGTCCGCCCGCTCCCTGGTGCAGGTGGCCCGCCAGCCGCCAGCCGCCCCGCCAGCCGCCAGCTGCCCCACGCGCACTCCCGGAGCTCCCGTTCTCAGTCTGCTGTCTCAAGCGTGCGGGTCCGCGGTCCGTCCACTCCCCCGTGCAGGTGGCTACCGCTTCCCGGCGCCCTGACACGGCGGCTCCCTCCCCCTTCTGTTTATCACGGCTCCCCGCTTCGTACCTCGATACTCAACGCTGGAGATGTTCATTTGTAGAGATCCAGATATATCTTCCTGCGTCTCAGGCTGATTCCGTGGATGTTCCTGCTGGTCTGGTACCTATCCAGCTCAACTCAGGGGACCGGCTGAAAAAGGGGTCCCCTACTCCTCCGCCATCTTAACCCATATTCAAATAAAATCTTTTTATAAAAGTTTTTAAAAATAAAATACACACACAATGGTGTCTGGGTAGCTCAGTCGGTTTAGTGTCCGACTCTTGATTTAGGCTCAGGTCATGATCTCAGGGTCATAAGATGAGCCCACGTGGTGCTCCATGCTCAGCATAGAGCCTGCCTAAGATTCTCTCGCTCTCCTTCTGCCCCTCCCCTGCTTGTGCTCTCTAAAAATTAATTAATTAATTAAAATAAAACACACACACACATACACGCACCCCTCTTTTAAAGTATCTCTCAGAAATTTAGGATATAGGTTGTATTTCAAATGGGGGTCTGCAAGATGTCCCAAGAATTTTTAATCCTGAATTTTCATTCAGATCACAGGTTAGCAAACCATAACCTTGTGGCCAAATGACACCTTCCATCCACTTTTGTAAATAAAGTTTTACTGGAACATAGCTAAACCCATTCTTTTATATATCTATGGCTAATTTCACAATACAACAGCAGTAGCTGAAGAGTTGTAAGAGACTGGCCATCAAAGCTTAAAATATTTACTGTCAGTACTCTACAGAAAAAGTTTACTGATCCCTTATTTAGATGATCATCTTAACAAATGTCCTGGGTCACCTGGACAGTCTGCCTTATAATGAAAGGCTATTATCCTTCTTAAGTGTGCTAGATTTCAGAAGAATGTATAATCATTTCAGCCAGAATAAGATTGCTTAAATTATGAACTAGTAAATAAAGAACACTTAAAAAGTAGTTTCAGTGGGCGCCTGGGTGGCTCAGTTGGTTAAGCGGCTGCCTTCAGCTCAGGTCATGATCCCAGGGTCCTGGGATAGAACCCCATGTCAGGCTCCTTGCTCAGCAGGGAGTCTGACTCTTCCTCTCCCTCTGCATTCCCCCCCCACCCCCGCTTGTGCTCAGGGAGCATGCGTTCAAGCTCTCTCTCTCTCTCTCTCTCTCAAATAAAATCTTTTTTAAAAAAGTAGTTTCAGAAAAGTGACATCATTTTTTACTTTAAATTAATGTTGTTATTTTAAACATTATGGGAAAAAATAAATGTTATGGGTGTACAACTGCTAGTGTTTCATGTATGTTGCTTATTTGGCTTTATACTTATATAAGAGATAAAAGTAGGAGTTATGGAGCGCCTGGGTGGCACAGTCCTTAAGCGTCTGCCTTCGGCTCAGGGCGTGATCCCAGTGTTCTGGGATCGAGCCCCACATCAGGTTCCTCCTCTAAGAGCCTGCTTCTTCCTCTCCCACTCCCCCTGCTTGTGTACCCTCTCTTGCTGGCTGTCTCTCTTTGTCAAATAAATAAATAAATAAAATCTTTTTTTAAAAAAAGTAGTAGTTATAACTTGTATTGTGTTAGCATATAACAAAAATAATTTAAGTCAACACTAGAGACCAAGAGAATTTTTTCCTCTTAAAAAGGTCTGACTATGTATGTCTGAAAACTTCCATAAACAAAGTATATAATTAATTATGTGACAAAAGGAAGTGTAACTTACTCACATTTGAGAGACACTCCGTTTCAGTATTAAAAACACAGCCAAGAACACTGACGCAAAGAAAATTCTCTCTCTAGGCCTAATTATGCAGACCGAAGTATTGATTGAAAATTGTTGTATTTGTTATATGTTTAAATAATATACTACGTCATAGAATGAAATTCCTTCTTCGAATTTCTTTTTCTAACAGGAGAGTCAAAGCTGCTTGTGAAAGTTTAGCCCATCTTCCCCTCTGATTCAGGAAGTGGCCTATTCTAAATCATTTCCAGACTCTCACCCATATTTTGAATTTATGACTCAGAAATAAATTCTTTTTACCTTCACACACAATCCAAACACTTCATACACCATTCCCAAACACCAACACTCAGGTGATATTCTAAACTCCATTAACACAAATGTTTTGAGCTTCTAACAGAGATAGTTCAGGGCTTGGCTTCTTCTCCAAACAAATCAAACGGCAGTATTTTTTAAGGCCATCACATTTGGGCATATTTCAAACACTTCTGAAATGAGCACTGGCCAAAATTAACTTCCAAAATGACGTTGTAACAAACATCCTGCAAAATGCAGCCGAATTCCATTGCTCTGCCTCGCAGCACGCTCCTCAACTGGAGAAGCCAGAATGATATGAAAGCAAGATGCATGTCTGCAAGGAATATGATGCAATAATCATGTGTCTACAATTCCATTATGGTATAATTAATCTTAATTACACATTAAATTCTGCCTGAATTAAAACACTCACATAGCCTGAATCTTGTTTGTGTTGCCTGTAATTTTACCGTGTTATTTTGAGAAATGTAAAATAATAAACCTAAAGCAAAATGGTGACTTTCGGGACCCTGTTCTTCGGGGCTGTTACAGCTCGACTGCTTCCATTTGCAGAAGTCAGCCCAGCCCACTGTTTCCATTTGCATAAGTCCAGGAGAGTAAAGAGCATTTAGCGTCCCTCTCTCCCATCCCCAGGCTCAGAAGCAGTCTGTGCGTGGGAAAGGAAGTGCGGATTACAGAGCCAGTCACCTGACAGCAGGGGGCGTCACCCACACCTCTCCTTGTGTTTGTTTCTCTACATTGTTCTAAAGACAGACTAGAGCCTTGGCGCTTGCCTCCTTTTCCGTACACCATTGTGAGAACTTCCTGGGTTCTCTTTCAATCTTCCTTTTCTTGCTACCACAAGCACTTATTAACCTTTTTGGAGCTTCTCCAGACACACCCAGCAACTCCTCCAAGAGCAAAGGATCTTCTTAGAAGGCGGAAAGCTGCACCCACAGCAGCACCTTTATTATGGTACAATTCAGACACAGCCTGTATTATCTGTGAGGCCACTATCATGAGATCATTTTTCCATTTGTACCTATTGAGCCATGGTACAAATGAGGACTTTTTATTTTTTTATTTTTTTATTTCCACAGAGATAGGAATTCAAGTGTTCTACATCCTGCTATGGGGGAAGAAAAATATCTGGAACTATCAAAAAATCTGGTCTCCAGAAACATAAAAACCAACTCATGGTTTACACATTTTAGCAGGGCACAGTTTGACCCTGAGAAGGACAAATTTTGCTTCCTTTTAGAATAAGAAGAAAGTGTTCACTAAGAGCCCTGCACCTTAAGTGGAAGGCTATCAAAGGCACTGTTGTCTGTGTTATACTGAAAACTCTCTGCACAGGAACTGGAGCAAAAGTGGCAAGAAAAGATAGCCAAAATACCCTGTGGAGGAGACCCCAGAACACCTGCAGTGAGAGGGTGATGAAAGCATGCAGTGCCTAGAAAACTGGAGGCTCCACATGAAAGCCTCATCCACTCCATGGAGTCCAGCAGCACACCCACATCCTTCCTAGACAATATGGTGCAGTACTGCACCATAGTGGGACATCTACTCCATGCAGGAACCATCCATATGCCAGAGAAATACATGAACTTAGTCTCTCTCTTCTTGATCTTCCTGTGTTTTCCAGGGAGACTAATGAATCATAAAGCTTCCCTTTATAAAAGATATACCATGTTCATAGATTGAAGGACTTGATATTGTAGAGCTGTCACTTCTCCCCAAGACAAGCTGGTAACAGACCCACACATATACTGTTCCCTGACTTATGAAAAAAACAAGGGCTACTGGAGTACTATGAATGTGCTGTTCCCTGATCTGGGTCCTGGTTACATCAGAGCGTCAAGTTTGTGAAACTTCAACAAGCTGTATATTTATACTACTGCACTTTTCTGTTCGTATATTATGCTTGAACTACAAGTTTGTTTTCAATCCCTTTGTAAGAGTTTGAATGACATTTTTCAAAAATTAAACCATTATTGTTCAAAAAATAAATAAATAAACGTATTGTTGAAAGCAGAAAAATAACAGAAAATGTTCAAAATTTGGATGAATTCAATGGTGATTTGGTTCTTAGTTTCTCTTTTAAAGTTTTGAACAGTTTGCCTTTTTTAAATGTCTAGATACTGTGCAATAGCTTGTCTCTCTTCTTGGGCTGTGCATCATCACCATTCCTTTTCCTACACAAACATTTTAAGGCAAATGGGAAGCTATTGATTAACAGGTCTTTTGTATCACACAATTAAACCTAATGCCCCAGGATCCTTTGCCCCAGGATCCTTTGCCCCAGTCACTGTATCAAGCTTCTTTGTTCAGAGAAAACAACTAGAACAATTGCACTGAAGGAAAAATATAACTTAATAAGTGCTAAAAAGCCTCACCTCAAATGTTTCCTCTTTGCCAGCTGAGAAGAGAAATTCTTCCTTTATTTTCAAAGGGAGCACACAGTTCATCCTAAAGGCCACTGGTACTGGACCTGTTACATTCTCAGTGCTGAAGTTACTTATCTTTAGCTGAATGCCTTTATAGATAACAATTAGGTTTTGCAGGGCACCTTGTAAGCAAGTAATGATTATTTATTACTTAGCTCCATTTGGAAATCTGCAACCCAAGACTCACGGAAGTCAATAAATAGTGGAAAAAAAGGGCATTCTGGCATGAAGACTGTTTATATGTTATACTGGATTTGTGCTCATATTCCATTAAACTTATTGAAGAGACTTGGAAATTTGATTGTTTTCTATTTCTGAAATTCTGCTCACCTAGAGAGCCGTCTCCAAATGGCAAGACGCATGGCTCTACATATCATGTGCACCTCTGTAAAATGAGGGGCACAGACAATGGCAACACAAAGATATATTAAAAAATACATAATGTAACTTGTCTTAATATACTTTTCTGAGTCTAAAAATATGCCAGACCAAAAGAAACATATTTACATAAAAAGCAGACAAGGTCAAATAACAAAGAAAGCCCTTAATTAGTTGTAATCAACTTTAATTTGCATACCGTATATAATTCCTAAATGATTGTTAATAATAACTTTATATAATGGACTTCCAATTTTCATGAAAATGGCACATTTTGATAAGCAGACACAAAACCCTAGTACTAATAAGGTTTAATTTGCATACATTAGACTGATTATCCAAACAAAAGGATTACAGTATTACTTCTCCATACCTTTATGTCCTTATTATGCACATTTATTAACTTCACAAAAGCTAGCTGTTAGTGACAAACAATAGCCATGGTTGAAAGAGAAATCTAAGGAATGAATAAGGTACATTTTAATGCTAAGGAGCAAAGTTTATACATCATAAATGCTGAATTTAACTGTTTGTTGGCTAAAAGGGCTAGAATTCCACAAAGCGTGCCTCATCCTCTGAGTAAAGCAGCTTGCGTTTGTTACCTGAAACAAGAAATGCCCTAACACGCTTCATCTCTCGAATTTCATAATGAATTTATCTCAAGCTAGGAAGCCCCGACACTGTAGTATGCTGAGAATTCATGAACAGCCACAGAATTAAGCTTTAAATGTGTAGTTCTAGGGTGCAGTGTTAATAAATATATTTCAACAAGCTTAGTTTTCAGCCGAGTAAATAATAATATAGGTGGCATTAGTATTGATATCGGTTCCTAATGGTATCATTTATACCCTGCAATTAAAGTTTAAGCACTAAATAAAACATTATTAGGAGATCTGGGTTGGCTTTTCTTATATGTGAACACAAATGAAGCTCACGAGCGTTTGGATAAGAGCCAAAAAACTTGAAACTTCACCACAAGCTACTTCCGGGGTTTTCCTCTGAGCTCTAGCTACTTGGCAAGATACAGAATTAGAACACCAGGAAATGTTTTCTAAAGAAAGCAAGAGAAACTGGAAGCCCCAGGAATTGAACCAAACACCACCGTGGTTAACTCTGACCTTTCCACACATAATATCAAATTAAGAGCCATCTGGCAGAAATGTGTACACCTCAGTATGCTCTCAGATTCTTGCTAGTGCTGTGCTGAGCGTTCTACACTTAAAAGACAAAAAGACTTCTTTACTGAAGGACAAAAGGCTTTAAGCCTTCCCGCGCTTCCCAGGAATGGTTGCTCCCTTCACAGAGCTCCGAAGCACTACTAAGGAGTGGGTTAGGAAGTAGGTGCCTTTTAACCGACAAGCCTATAACTGAACAGGATTCACCAGCTTTCCCTCTTGGACTTCCAGAGCCTACAAATACCTGATTCGTCGGATGAGTTCAAGGCCCACTTGTGAAATGACTGAACACTGCCCAAAAGGCTGGCGCTGAGATGCCCCGCCCCACTTCCCACCCTAGCTGTGCTTTGCCCAGGGATGACCATCATCTTTATGTGATCAAGTGTTCTAGGAGCTGCCCCAACTGCTGCGAGGGTTGGAGGTGAAGTATCTTTAAGACTGGAAGGGTATTGATTTTCAATTAAAAAAAAAAAAAGACTGAAAGGCTAATAGAAAGTTATGCTCATCAAAGTGACCAAAGGAGTTCCCATGAACTTTGCTTTTCCCAACATAAACTTAAAGCCTTTAAATCAATGTCAAACTGGATAAATAGTAGTAAATAAATCTCTACCATTTGGTATAAGAACCACCATATGGGACCCGTAACAACACAAGGACAGCAACAACAAAATGCTACTGCTCTGAAGAGAGCCATTAGCATGACACCAAATTAGGGTAGTCAGAAAATTTTCAAAATATCACAATGAAACAAGAACTAATTGTTTTTACCGCGCAGTTACTAAACTGACATAAACTGGTGATAAGTGTCCCCAGTCACTACTATTTCGCCAAGCCAAAGTCAGTATCTGAATGTGCCCAAGACGCTTCCATTGACTTAAGCAGGGTCACCTACATAAGAGAAGACAGAACTTTGGTCCCTAAAATAAATAAATACTATGCCACTAGCTTATCCAAAGGAAATACTTAGATGGCAACTTTCTTTCGACAAAGGCAAAGGCTTAGCATGTAAATCGTATTATTATGTCCTCAATTATCTCTCTCTATATGTGGCTTTTCAAAATGGGGAAACTCTGGCCCAGCCTAGCTAGGGGCTTATTCCTTTCAGCCAGGGGCAGAGCGGGAGCCAGCAGGGATCCCTCCTCCCTCCCAGGCAGCTGTTCTTTGCACTGCTCCACCCCTCCACTGAGAGGGAGGCTGCGCTTCTGGACCCAGACCCAGCACAGAAACATAATACAACAACGTTGAGACAGGAAACGCAGTTGCAAGGCAGGAACACAACTTTCATTAGCATTTCCTTTGCTCAAACTGATGGCACACACTCCCAAAGAAATAAATTCCCACCCCAAGTCTCTTTCTACCTTTTTTCTGTGCATTGTGGAAGAGAAATAAAGATCTCTTTGTCAATTCAGATGTGATGCTTTTCATGTGCTGTGCCGCAGATCCGAGAGTGCTTCAGATTATGCGGAGAACAAAGGCCAGCCTGCCTACTTACCTGATTACTGAGAAGTGTCCATCTTTAGCAGTGTCTTCTAATAGGACATCAGCTGCCATCGCGATTCAATCACATTCCAGCAAGACTTCTAACAAAGGTATGAAACCCACCTCAAACTTGAGAACCATAAAAACTCATCAAATGAAAACCTATGTAAATTATTGTTCTGTTAATCTCACCTACCAATCCCCAAATCACTGCAGCCTAAAGGGGCTAGCTAGAGCTGTAGCCGGGCTCCAAATGAATCACTGAAACATTCGAATTCTGTGCATACCATTGCACCTCATCTACTTGCGTGAGCATGTAAATGCCTTGTACATTAGTTTGCCTGGGCTACAACACTACTGAACCTACCATCTTTTGCATGCTAATTCCATTATTTAATATTTTCCCTTCCTCTCCGTGAAGACTTAACCAATCTTCTTTTCACCTAACCACAGTCTCCTCTAAGAGTCAAAACCCAAATTACTTCATTAAAGTTGAGAACACTAGATCAGAGCACATCCTTCTGATGAATTTCTAAATGCCCTTTAGAAGCAAGGATGGTACCATGTGTGCTTATAGTTTTCTTTACTTTCACTTAGCCCAGGTTTCCTGTTTGTGAAACTTCTATGTTATTATATCCAACTGAATGAGTTTTTAGGAGAAAAAGCATTTTGCATACGCAGATTTGATGTCACCACACCATCTGACAAATCAATTAGATATATGGCAACATTTTACCTAGGCCTGGAGGATCATGGGTTCCAGTGCACCCAGGACAGTCCTGGGTTTCACCTGTTGTCCCAGAGAACTATTAATAGTGCCCCTTTTCATCCTAAAAAGTGTCCTGGTTTGGATGATAAATTAATTATGCTGTTTTCTCACCATTAGCATATGGAAACAAGTACTGTGTAACATAATTTATGGATATCTGTATTGAGGTTCCTTCTCAACTTTTAGAGCAGCAATTCAACTTTATACTGATATACTGTACTGCTATTTCATATCAATATTTCATATTGACACTCTGACATTTTTAAGTCACATTCAAATACTTTCATTTTTATTTTGTGGATCCATACAACAAGCCCATATAGTGTGAATAGAGATAGTAGTATCCTCATTTAAAGCTAAGACAAAAATGATTGAGCTACCTTGAAACCACACAGTAAGGCTTCCTCATTCCTACTCTGGAAGTACTTTTTCTATTAAACCACAATAGAAATCGACAGAATTGAGATGTGATGCTATTTGATACATCACTCAGCTCATTATTCTAAGGGTTTTTTTCTCTTACTTATGATTTATTTATTTTTCGTTTTTAATTTAATGTTTATTATATTATGTTAGTCACCATACATTTCATCCCTGGTTTCTGATGTAAAGTTCAATGATTCATTAGTTGCGTATAGCACCCAGTGCACCATGCAATACGTGCCCTCCTTACTACCTATCACCAGCCTATCCCATTCCCCCACCCCCCTCCCCTTTGAAGCCCCCAGTTTTTTTCTCATAGTCCATAGTCTCTCATGCTTCATTCCCCCTTCTGATTACCCCCGCTTTCTTTATCCCTTTCTT
>NC_048238.1:20928845-20941948 GCF_002007445.2 Ailuropoda melanoleuca | reverse complement strand
TAGTGTTCTATATATATCTATGAGGTCCAACTCGTCGAGTATGGCATTCAAAGCTCTTGTTTCTTTGCTTAGGTGTTCTGTCTATTGCTGATAGTGGAGTGTTGAGGTCCCCTACTATTAGTGTATTTTTATCTATATGTCTCTGTATTGTGGTTAAGAGTTGGCTTGTGTATCTTGCTGCTCCCCTGTTGGGGGCATATATATTAATAATTGTCATATCCACTTGTTGAATACTTCCTTTAAGAATAATATAGTGCCCTTCTGTATCTCTCTCTATGGCCTCTAGTTTAAAATCCAGTCTATCTGATATGAGAATTGCTACTCCAGCTTTCTTTTGAGGTCCATTTGCGTGGAAGATGGTACTCCATCCCCTTACTCTAAGTCTGAATGCATCTTTGGGTTCAAAATGAGTCTCTTGTAGACAGCAAATGGATGGGTCATGTCTTTTTATCCAATCTCCAACCCTGTGGCATTTTATGGGAGCATTTAGGCCATTTAGATTGATAGAGATTATTGACAGATATGATTTTAATGATGCCATTTCTCTTTAAAGTCTTTGTATCGGTTGTGACTTGCTGCTCTGTATCACTCTTGGGNCTTTTATAGAACCCCCCTTAATATCTCCTGTAGGGCTGGTTTCGTGGTTACGAAATTGGTCAATGACTGGCTATTCTGGAAGGCCTTTATTTCTCCATCAATTCTGAATGACAGCCTTGCTGGGTAAAGGATCCTTGGCTGCATGTTTTTCTCTGAAAGAGCTTTAAAAATGCCCCCCCAAGCCTTTCTCTCATTCCAGGTCTGTGTAGACAGGTCTGACGTAATTCTGATACCTTTGCCTTGGTACGTGAGAAATTTCTTTGCCCTGGCCACTTTCAATACTGTATCCTTGGATCTAATATTTGCAAATTGCACTATGACATGACGTGGCGTAGGTTTGTCATGGTTGAGCTTGGGAGGGGTCCTCTCTGCCTCTTGGACACGAATGCTTGTTTCCCTTGCTAGATTAGGGGAGTTTTCAGCTACAATTTGTTTAAATATCTCTTCTAGACCTCTGTTCTTCTCCACCCCCTCGGGGATGCCGATGATTCTGACATTGGATCATTTCATTGAGTCAGTAATCTCCCGTAACCTACATTCCTGAGCATGGATTTTTTGGGTCCAGATTCCTTTTTAGCTTTCTCTTCTGCTAACCCATCCTCCAATTCGCTGATACGTTCTTCTGCCTCATTCACCCTGGCCGTCAGAGCCTCTAGTTTTGACTGCATTTGGCTCATAGAATTTTTAATTTCTGACAGATTCGCTCTCATTTCCGCCCTTAGAGATTCTATATTCTCATTAACATTTTCGTTAATACTTTTTTCAAGCCTACACATCATCTTGACCATTGTTACTCTGAATTCCATTTCTGATAATTTGGTTATATCCATATCCATTAGTTCTGTGACAGAGGCCACAGACTCATTGTCTTTTCTTTGATGGGGGGGACTTCTCCTTCTTGTCATTCTGATGAGGAGAGGTTGCGGGGTTGTCCAGAGCCCAAATTATTGACCGGCCCAGGCCGTGCGCCCTTGTTTTATAGGGATCTTAGGGATGTGGGCTTCTTGATTTTTCAGCCTGCCTCCTGGGGGAGGGGCCTGCCACACCAATACTCCGGCAACCCTGTTTGGGTAGAGTCTCTGTGTCCCCTGTGAGGGGAATGGGGATGGGCACCCTTTGAGCCAGTGTTTCCAGGTTTTTGTTCTCTGGCGGCTTTCCCTGGCAGTTTGCTGTGCCTCTTCTGAGAGTCAGAGCAGCAGTGGCTGAATCTCAGCCTCTGTGTCCAGAGCCCAAATTATTGACCGGTTCTCCACTGATGTTCTGGCCACTTTAACTCTGTTTCTGTTGGTGCTGCTCAACCCTGCAGCGTCCTGGGATGTGCGTCCCACACCCGGCGTCCCAGCCCTCACTTCCAGGACTGGCGCGTCTCTGTCCTTTGTGTTTCTAACGCCGCCAGCCACCAGCTGCCCCCCCGCGTGCTCCCAGAGCTCCCGGTCTCAGTCTGTTCCCAGTGAGCACACCGGAGTTCCGTGAGAAGTCTGGTGGCGCACGTTCCCCGGCTCACGGTCTCAGTCTGCTCTCTGGCGGGTGCCGGTCCACGAGTCCCCCCCCGCTCCCCTGTGCAGGTGGTTACCGCTTCCCGGCGCCCGAACGCGGCGGCTCCCTCCTCCTTCCGTTTATCTTCTGATATCTGTAGGCGGTTTCACGGCTCCCCGCTTCGTACCTCAATACTCAGCGCTGGAGATGTTCATTTGTAGAGATCTAGATGTATCTTCCTCGTCTCAGGCTGATTCCGTGGATGTTCCTGCTGGTCTGGTACCTATCCAGCTTGACTCAGGAGACCGGCTGAAAAAGGTGTCCCCTAGTCCTCTGCCATCTTAACTCCTTCCCCATTATTCTAAGTTTTAACTCAAGCTTTCTTTCCTAGCAAAAAGAGGCCTTGGAAACAAATTCTACAGTTTTTTGTGCATTGACAATAACACCCCCACAAGAGTTAAGTTTTCTCCCTCTCTCTAAATCAAATCAAATTACAACCCAAGACTAAAACAAGATTTGTTTTCATTTTTTAAAGTAATCTTTAGACCCAATGTGCGGCTTAAATTCATACCCCACAGATCAAGAGTTACATGCTCTACTGACTAAGCCTGCCATGCGCCCCTAAAACAAGATATTTTTAATTATAAAGTCAGTGAGGTTGGGACACCAGAAGGAAACGGACCCATGACAGAGTTTATAAGGCTTTCCATGTGAATTCAAACAAGTCTTTAATGTCTTGAAGGCCTGTCCTCTAAAGAGAAAGGGATCACAGCACAAACATTTTCCACCACAGGCATTTCCAAAAACATTATCTACCTAGTTGTATTTTCTTTACGTTCATCCTAGAAGCACTGGGACCTGGGATAGCACAGAGCACTGAAGACGTCCTGTCTTGGCTTTCAGGACACCATTCTCTCCTGTTTTGACCTCTTTGGCCACTCCACCTCCTTCTCTACCAGACCTTTTAATTTCATTCAACTGGATTCCTTGGAGGCTTGATCTAAGACACTCTTCCCCTCTCGCCGATCAATAGACACTATCAAATGGCAGCAAGTGAGCTACTTAAAATACATGTGTGTTTCCTCTGGCTCAGATCAATTCTTTAAATTGAGCCAACATCTAAAACCAAGACATTTTGTGGTAAAATCCAGATTCCTGGCTTTAGCCGAAAATAAAAAAAAAAAAAGAAAGAAAGAAAGAATGAAAGAAAGAAAGAAAAGAAAAGAAAAGAAAAGGAAAGGAAAGGAAAGGAAAGGAAAGGAAAGGAAATCTACACAATAACCACATGACATTTATGTCTGGAAAAAGAGCAGACAGTCTCAATCATGGACTTAAATAAAATACGCTTGTGGCCTGCATTCTCATATGTTACCTGCCTGGCCCCTATAGGCAGTGGACTTTGCAGTCTCTGTTCCATGTACCTACTGTGGCTTCAGGGACCATCTCTCTACACACTAACCATATCGATCTGGACATTTTCTGAAGTCCAGCTCCACATACCTGCATGTCCTGAGGTCCAGATCACATATCTGTATATCCTCTAATGTCCAGACCACACACCACAGGGCTCCTGCAGTTAACTTTACTCATATATGTCCTCTGCGGTCCAGGGACATAACCAGCTGCCTTCCAAAAATCTCCAATTGAATGGTAGAAACAAGGGCACCTCATACTCAGCACCTCCAAAACTGCTTTCTCCCAAATCTGATCACCAGTGTGGTTTATCTGAGAATAAAAATTAAGATTTCAAGCTATCCTCTAAGAATTCTATCAGACACCCCCTTATCCTTCAACCTCCACCTTCAATAATCACCAAGTTTTATTGATTTGCCTTCAAAATATCTTTCCAGTGCTTCCATCTTCACTTTATCTACCTTGGACCAAACCACGATCATTACCATCCTAGACTATTCAGTCATTGCCTAATTGGTCTTCCAACACGCAAGTTTAAACCCTGCCGAATCATTCCCTTGATGAAAATTTTTCACTGGTTTCCCATTGTTTGGGGTCCTTACTGAGGTCCTCCAAATCCTTTATGAGCTGAACCTCTAAATTCTTTTAGTACCATCTTACCTAGACCCTCTCCTCTACAGCTCCACTGGCCTTCTCTCAGTTCTTTGAAGATGCAGGCTTCCTGCTGCAGAGTTCTCAGATAAACTCTTCTCTACCTAACACTGACCACCTGCCCCCTACCCCATCTGACCAGGTCAGTCCTTCCCAAACTATTTCACTATCACAGTAAGTCAGCATAATGTCTGCAGAGCATGCTGGAGAAACAGACAAGACCATCCACAGCATGAAATGAGTATCGCTGCCTTCTGCCCCAGCCCTAAAGTCTGCCTGCCCCTGAGAGGTGAGGAGAGCAATTGCTCAGCTGGCTTATAACCCACCTTCAGTACTGTGCCCAGCACACCTTTAGGACATATAGCCCTGATAAGTGGTCCTCGAAAGGCAGGCATCATCATCATCATCACCTGGGAACATGTTAGAAATCAGGTCCACCCCAGACCTACTGAATGAGAAACTCAGGAGTGAAGCCCAGCCCTCTGTGTTTTACAGGTACTCGGGGTGATTCTGATTCACACTCAAGTTTAAGAACCAGTGGTCTAGATAACATTGTAGATAACTCCTGTTCAACTCTCAAGTCTCTCATTTCCTCAAGGAAGTCTGTGACCCCCACAATAGGTCAGATCCCCCTGCTGTTTATTTTCACAGCACAAAGTACCTCTCCTGCACAATACATATGCTAACTACTACCAGTTACTTGTGTAGTCATCTGGTTCATGTCTCCACAACACATTGTAAGATCAATTTGGTCTTATTTACTTTGATCCACAGTGCGTGGAGAAATGGAGTGGGGGAGCAAAGAAGACTAACAAGAATAAGGAAATACTCTCTCCTTTTGACAATCCCTCAAGCCTTTTAAAAATATCGAACTAGACATGCTCTCTGCCTAGGCTGTTAGCAGTCTAAGTCCAAGGTCTTATTTTAGGTTGAGTGCTCAGAAAGTACAGTTCAAAGAAGTGACTCACCAAAGCTGAAATCACCAACGAAGGCTAGCGGCTGAGATACACCAGTATGACGTTGACTGCTGCATGCAGGGAAACAGAGGATCCACCACCAGCTGCCTGTCTGCTCACTGTGGAAATGCAAGGCCCTCTTGGTCCCGTTACGGGCGGTGCACGGCGAGAGACCCACCGCGCTTCTCGCTCCAGGCCACACGTGCACTTCGGAGCGGTGAACCCTCTAGGCCACCATCCATCTCCTGCAGTACTTACAGATACTCCTCCGGGCACAAACACGCGCACTTGATAGGGTTCCGCGGATCATTTGGTCCCCCAGCCTGCCCGCGTGCTGGGAAACGAAGAGCTAACCCGCCTTCGGCCTGCCGCTGCACTGTGGAAATGAGATCCCTTTGGGCCACCCTACAAGCCTAGCGTAGTGTGGAACAGAGAATTCTTCCTGCTAACAACCCACTGGTGCGAGGAGAAAGTGAGAACCCTCTAGGCCACCATCCTTCCAGCTTAGTTGGTGCATCCAGTACCCTTCCGGCTACCCAATGCTCTCCATCTGCAGAATTCGATTGGAGGCTCTTCCAGCCACCAGTCAGCCCATAACCCACCTAACTGAAGCTTCTTCAGGATCCCAATCTGCAGTGGAATTGGAAACGAAAAGGCCTTCCGCTCTCAGGTCTCCAGAGTGCTATGGAAAATCAATACTTTTTGGTGACGGTCTTTCCTGCACTCTGGTGTCCTACAGGGCCTTCCGGTCACCAACCTGACTCCCCGCATGGGTTCCGCAGGTCATTTCAGCCCCCAGCCTTCTTCTGTACTCGGGAACCATGGGTTATTCCAGCAATTTTCCTTTCCATGACTGTGCAACTGAAAGCCCTTCTGACCACCAAACCGGCTTTGAGTACTGCAGAGCCGATGGACGTACGTGCTAGCACAACTACCGCGTTTTGAGGATAAAGGAGCCCTTTCGACCACCATCCTACCAGGGTGCTGGTGTCCTGCGTGACCTTCCCGTCTGAAACGTGGCCACCCATTGGGGTTCCGCCAGTCATTTTGACCCCTTGTGCTGGGAAACAGAGAGCCGACCATCAGGACTCCACTAGCTATGGAAGTGAGAGCCCTTCTGACCACCGTATGGGGCTCACTGGCTACGTAGCTAAGAGCCTTTCTAGCCCCAGGACACATGTTCACCATGAAAGTGCGAATCCTTTGGGCCACCATCCTTCTGCACCAGTTGCAAGGAATCTTCTGGTCACAAATGAGCCCACCCATTAGGGTTCCCCTGGTCATTTGGTCCCCCAACCGGTCCATGCCCCGGGGAACAGAAAGCTAACCAATCTTCAACCTGCCCACACACTGTGGAAATGAGATCCCTTTTGGCCACTTTACCTGTCTGGTGCAGTGTGGAGACATGAGCTCTTTCTGCTGACAACCTGCCCGTGTGTTGAGGAAGTGAGAGCCCTCTCGGCCACCATCTTTCCAGCTTCCTGGGCATCCCGTTCCCTTTCTACTACCCGTTTACCATCACCGGAGAAGGAGATTTGCCGCCCTTCTGACCACACCCAGCCTGAAATCCCTGTCCTCTTGGATGCTTCAGGACCCTGGCCTGCAGTGTACAGAACAATACAGCTTCCACCCTCAGGCTTCAGAGTGCTGTGGAAGACAAATGCTTTTTGGTGACTATCTTTCCAGTGCTCGGGTGTTCCAGATGGCCTTCCGGTTACCAACTCGACTCCCTGCCTGGGTTTGACGGGTCGTTCTGGCACCCAGTCTCTCTGAGTGATGGGGAACCATGGGCTATTCTAGTAATTCTCCTGCCCACAGCTGTGCAAGTGAAAGCCCTTTTGGCCACCATACAAGCCTCAACTCCAGTAGAGTTGAGAGCTCTTCCTGCCTTTACACCAACTGCGTTTTGAGGAAGCAAGAGGCATTTCAGCTACCATCCTCCTCATGTGCTGGTGTATTAAGGGATCTTTCCATCAGAAACCTGGCCACTCAGGGGCGCCTGGGTGGCTCAGTCGTTAAGCGTCTTGCCTTCGGGTCAGGGCGTGATCCCGGCGTTCTGGGATCGAGACCCACGTCAGGCTCTTCCGCTGGGAGCCTGCTTCTTCCTCTCCCACTCCCCCTGCTTGTGTTCCCTCTCTCGCTGGCTGTCTCTCTCTGTCAAATAAATAAGTAAAATCTTTTAAAAAGGGAGGGAGGAAGAAAAGAAAGAAACCTGGCCAATCATTAGGGTTCCACGTGTCATTTCGTTGGCGTCCTCCTCCCTCCCCCCACCCACCTGCCCACAGGCTGGGGAATAAAGGGTCATCTGGCTATCAGTCTGCCTGTGTGTTGTTGGTGAGCACTTTCGGCAATTGTACAGATGTCAGGCACTGGGGAGGCTATAGCCTCTCTGGCTATTAGCCTGCCCCTCAGCTATTGAGTCAACAGCTCTTTCAACCAGCATCCCTACTGTGCACTGGTGACCCCGGGGGCCTTTCCAGTCACCGTCAGGCCTTGTGCTGGTGCCATCAGGCCCCTTGGGTCACCAGCCTGCCCACATTCCTGGATTCCATCAGGCACCTACCTACATGTGTGCTGGAGAACTAAAGGTCCTTCCAGCTGTCAGCATGTGTGTGCTAAGGAATGAAGGTCCTTTTCAGTCTACCAGCCCCAAACCTACTAGCCAGCTGGTGCTTAGGGGCCCCTTACGGCCTGCACATGTATTGGAATCACAGGTGGGTGGGAGGCCTTGGGGTGCTGGCCAGCCCACTTGCTGTGGAATCTAGAACCATATAGGGAACCAGCTTTCCTCCTGCTGTTTCCCCAGGGCCACCCTGAATCCTACAATCAGTCCTTTGTGCTGGTGATGTGGGAGAATCTAAGGCCACCAGGCAGCCCACACACTAAGACACCAGGGGTCCTCTTGGCCCTCAGACTGTGTAGTTGCTGGGGAAACAAGGGCTTTTATAGTGCAAAAGCAGCCATAGACCATATGTAAAGGAATGGGTGCGGCTAGATTTGGCTCACAGAAGTAGTTCTCCGTTCAGTGATCTGTAGTGCCAGAAGTCTCTAGTTTTTGTGAGGCACGTGGCTATATAGAATCAATACTACCAAGCCTCCCTTGTGGCTAGGTATGACTGTGTGTCTAAGTTCTGGTCATTGAGATATAAGAAGCAGCAATATGGGCAAATACTGACCCGTGCCCCAAAGGGAAGAAATGTGACCTCTTTTTCCCCCCTTCCTTCCCACTGCCTGGAATATTAAGAGCCATCTTGGGTCATACAGGTGAAGGTAACATCCTAGGGACAAAAAAAGCAGCAAGATAGGAAACTGCGACTTCGATGGCTTCCTGGAGTAGATTCACCATATCAGTTCCAAGTTTTGTATGAAGGAGAAATAAGTTTCCAACCTGTTTAAATCACTATTGTCACTGAGTCGCATGCACTCCAATCCATATCCTAACAAATGTGCCTAATTTCACCAAACATTAAGGAGTTAGTTCAATTCGACCTGTCTATGACAAATAAAACCAAGGTCAGGGACCCAAGGCCAAGAGTGAGAGTGAGAACTGGTGCTGCTCCCATCTTCTCTCCCAGAACACCGCCCCTTGTCAGCTTGAAAACATCAGTGGTTTGAAAACAGACAAGACTCGCAAACATGACCTATGCTCTGGCATCTGCTGCCCTCTTCGGCCTCATGCACGCCCGACTCCCTCAATCGTCCCCGCTCCAGCCACATCACCTTTCTTCCCATTTTACTCGCCATGCTTCCCCACATGCTGTGACATCTGCCCGGAATGTTCTTCTGTACCCTCATCACAGAGTTCACTCGCACCTGCCTTTCAGACCTTAGCACAAACATCCCTTCCAGACCCTGATTCCTTGATTTGGCAAAGGCCATATTCCAGGTCCTCTGGGCACCATGAGCCTGTCTGTCAAGGGCTGGTCACAGTTACAATTTTCCATGTAACACAGGATTCCCATAAAGTAGGTAAATGAATCATTGTGACATAGGCTTCTGTTGCAAAGGTAAGGTAACATGCTTCATAATGGAATTTGCTCTTGCTCTGTGTCCCTCAGGATTGGGTTCAGCTGCACAGAATAGAAAAAAAGACAATGGCTTAAATTAGATGAGGTTTATTTCCCTCTCATATAAAATATGTTTGGAAGTGTGAGGTTCATAGCTGGAGTATAAGGGCTCTATAAATTTGCCAGCAATCCAGGTACCTTCTAGCCTGCCACTCTGCCATCTCTAGGATGTGATTTATGCCTTTTTTTAAAGATTTTATTCATTTATTTGAGAGAGAGAGGCACACGAGTGGGGAGGAGAGGGAGAAGAAGGCTCCCCACTGAGCAGGGAGAGCCACCCAAGGCTAAAGCCCGACCCGGGTCTCAATCCCAGGACCCCAGGATCATGCCCTGAGCCGAAGGTAAATGCTTAACCGACTGAACCACCCAGGCACCCCGTGACTCATGTCTGTGGTTCAATCTGGCTACTAGAGCTCCAGCCATCATATTTGTTCCAGGCAACAAATTTGAGGCATGGAGAAAAGGGCCTGCCCCCTCTCTTTTAAGGTGACTTCCTGAAAACACCACACAACACATCCTTATCCAGAATTTCATCAGACTGGCCATTCTTCTCTGAAGGAGAAGCCAAGAGATGTGGTCTTTCAACTGCATTACCATGTGTCCAGGTACAAATCAGGGTTTGGTTACTAAAGGCCTAAAAACCACCCAAAAACTTAATGGCTTAAAATAACAATCAAGAAAATACATACAGGGGCGCCCAGCTGGCTCAGTCGGGGGAGCATGGGATTCTTGATCTCAGGGTGGTGAGTTCGAGCCCCACGTTGGGTGTAGAGATTATTTAAATAAATATTTTTAAAAATACGTAAAAATAACAATAAACATTTTGTTATCTCTCATGGGTCTGTGGGTTAAGTGGGCTCGGGGGGCAGTTGTTCTGCCGGTCTCACCTGGGGTCATGCAACTGCAGCCAATGAAGATGCTGGGACGCTCGAGTCTCTCTCCCTCTCACCACGGTCTCACAGCCTCGGCCTCCATGTGATCTCTCTGCAGTGAGATAGCCAAAACCGCAAAGCAGAAGCTTCCAGGCCTCACAGCTTAGGCACAGTGTCACTTCACCACCTTCTACTGGTCAAAGCAGTCACAGGGCCAGTACAAATTCAAGAGGAGAAGAGAGAAACTTCACTTCTCTCTGGAGGGACCGACACAGAATTCACAGCCCTCTTCGATCCACCACCAGGGGCATGGCTATTTGGAGAAAATTCGCAGTCTTCACCTCCTGTCCCTTCAAGGCAAACCATCTAGCAGCCTAGGAGAGGGCCATTGCTATGTAAAAGTCATGAAAAGCAGGGATTCCCCGGGTGGCTCAGTCAGTTAAATGTCTGCCTTTGGATCAGGTCATGATCCCAGGGTCCTGGGATCAAGCCCCATATCGGCTCCCTGCTCAGTGAGGAGCCTGCTTCTCCCTCTGCCACTCCCCCTGCTTGTGCTCGCTCTCTCTCTCTGACAAATAAATAACTAAAATCTTAAGAAAAAAACTCATGAAAAGAAACACTGGCCATGATGCTTAGAATAGAAAGGAAAATGGAGTAAGACCGATGGTCATCTCTGAGTCATCTTCATGCCAGCTCTTCGTAAAACCCTAGCAAAACACTGTGGGTAAAATAATCTGTGTACAACATTAACAAGCAATTGAGAAAAGACAATTCATAGGAGAGGAAATGCAATTGGGCCTATTGTCCTGTGAAAAAATACTTGATCTCACTAATGATGAAAGAAATGCACATAAAACAATCACAAGCTATTAGGTTTTATTCATCAGACTAACAAGGTTTCACAAGATTGAAAATACCCAGTGTTATTGGTGGGAATGTAAATTGGTGCAGCCGCTGTGGAAAACAGTATGGAGATCCTTCAAAAAATTAAAAATAGAACTACCATATGATCTAGTAATTCTACTGGATACTTACCCAAATAAAATGAAAACACTAATTTGAAAAGATCTATGCACCTCCGTGTTCACTGCAGCATTATCTACAACAGCCAAGATATGGAAGCAGCCCGTAGACGAATGGATAAAGATGTGGTGTGTGCATGCACACATACACACACACGTGGAGGAATATTACCCAGCCAGAAAAAGGGATGAGAGCATGCTTCTACAACAACATGGATGGACCTAGAGGATAGTGTGCTCGGTGAAATAAGTTAGACTGAGAAGCAAATACCATATGATTCCATTCATATGTGGAACCTAAAAAAAAACCCCACTAATGAATAAACAAAAAGCAGAATCAACCTACAAATACAGAGAACAAACTGATGGTTGCCCGAGGAGAGGGGGGTGGGGTGGGCAAAATGGGTGAAGGGGAGAGGGAGATACAGGCTTCCAGCTGTGCAGTAAGTCACGGGGATTAAAGGTACAGCATAAAGAATACAGGCAGTGGTATTGTAATAGCGATGTATCAGGACAGGTGGTAGCTACACTGTGGTGAGCCCGGCAGAACATAGAGACTTGTTGAATGACTACGTTGCACACCTGAAACTAATGTAACGTTGTGTCGACTATACTCAAAAAAATTTTTTAAAGAAAGAAAGAAAATGTTCAGTGTTACCAATGTTGTTAGTAAGAGTATAAAGTGGAATGATCTTTTTATTTTTATTTTTAAAGATTTTTATTTATTTATTTGAGAGAGAGAGCATGGGGGGAGGGAGAGGAGCAGAGGGAGAAGCAGACTTCCCACTGAGCAGGGAGCCCAATGTGGGGCTGGATCCCAGGGCCCTGAGATCATAACCTGAGCCGAAGGCAGATGCTTAACCTACTGAGCCACCCAGGTGCCCCCGGGTCAATATCTATAAAGTTTAAACTGTGCATACCTTTCAATGGAGCAATTCCAGCCCCCAGTCAGTATTCTATAACATAATTGTGTGAGTATTCAAAAATGTACATAAATGTAATTTCAGTATCCATACATCACATGAAGTAAGTCAACTTTTATTTACCATCTACAGTGTACCTACAGGTACTTTTCTCATTGCCACTTTCCAGGGGAGGAAACTGAGTCTTTGTGTGTGTGTATTCATAATTTAAATTTTTTTGAGTTTTTAAATTTCAGTTCCAGCAGTTAGCACACATCCCCCCACTCACCTCCCTTCTGGTGACCATCAGTTTGTTCTCTAGTGTTAAGAGTCTGTTCCCTGATTTGTCTTTCTCCTTTTTTTTCCCTTTGTTCACTTGTTTTGTTTCTTAAATTCCACATATGAGTGAAATCATATGGTTTTTGTCTTCCTCTGACTTATTTTGCTTAGCATTATACTCTCTAGTTCATCCATGTTGCTGCAAATGGCCAGATTTCATTCTATTTATGGCTGAGTAATAGTCCATCATGTATATACACCACTTCTTTATCCACTCATTAATTAATGGACATGTGGGCTGCTTCCATAATTTGGCTGTTGTAGATAATGCAATGAACACCATGATGCATATATCCTTTCCAATTAGTGTTTTTGTGTCCTTTGGATAAATACCCAGTAGTGTGTTGACTGGGTCATAGGGTAGGTCTACCTTTAACTTTCTGAGGAGCCTCCATACTGTTCTCCAGAGTGGCTGCACCAGTTTGCATTCCCACCGACAGTGCAAGACACTTCCCCTCTCTCCTCATCCTCGCCCACATCTGTTGTTTCTTCTGTTCTTGATTTTAGCCATTCTGAATGGTTTAAGGTGAATTCTCATAGGAAACTGAGTTTTCAGAGCTTAATTAGATTGCCCAAGATCAAACAGCCAGGAAGTGGAAGGAATGGGATCCAAGCCAGGCCTGGTTGATTCCAGAGCCTAAGGTCCCAGATGCCACACCTTCTGCCACAGAGGTTTTCCAAAGCCTTCCTCAGTGCGGCAGGGGTGCCCTGTTGTGGGATTACCTCTATTCCCATTTATCCTTGCTGGCTTACTGATCCTTCAAGTCACTCCCGAGGGCAAGAGCTAGAACTGCGGGGGGGGGGGGGG
>NC_048238.1:20915477-20928565 GCF_002007445.2 Ailuropoda melanoleuca | reverse complement strand
GTGGGGGGGGGGGGGGGGGTTACCCAGTGTGGAGTTAACAGAAGTACATTCAAGTATGGAGCTATTTAAATTAACAAGTTTTGAGGGGGGAAGAAAGCTATAGTGTGTAGATGTTGGCAAGGTTCTAGTAAAACTGGTACATCCGCATATGGCTAGTGGTGGTGTAAATTGGTGCAACCAGTTAGAGAAATGTTTAGCAATATTTCAAAAGAGACATTAAAATGTTCCCATTCTTTAGTCACGAATCCCATTCTTAGGAAAGCAGTTAAAGGAAATCATGCCAAAGAAGAAGTTAGGCGCACCGCGGTTCTCATTATCCTGTTGTTTGTAACAGCAAAAACACTTCAACTAACCCCAATGTCCAATGGGGGGGATGATTAGACAATGATTAAGGCTTTGTATTTGACAAGAACCACAGCTGTTCACCTTTTTTCTCTTCAAGCCCAGATCTTCACACTGCCCCGGGTGCTTGTGTGAAATACAGCACGAGCAACAGTGAGACGCAGTTTAGCTCTGCAGAACCAGAATGAAGTCAGCCCGATGTTTTCTTCACATTAAAAAAAAACTGAGAACAAGCCCCACCTGCCCTCTTTTAGCTCTGCATAAGTCCCCACTCTTTAGCACATTTGCTGTTTACGGTTGCAACTCCTTCACAGTTTTCTTGTCATTTCCAAAATGTTTTCTTCCCTGAAGTTGTGCGTAAGCTTATGGCATTCAGGATGCCCGCCAGGACTCTGAAAGGCGCTGGGGCCTCCCTTCCTCCCACACCAGCGGGACAGAGGCCAAATCACAACTTTGCCAACTGGGAAGCCTCGTCCAGAGATGACCTATAATTATAAGAAATATATCAAATAGGGATTATCTGTATTGGGGTCAAGCTGCATTTCTCCAGTGAGCTGTGTTGTGAGAGAGAGAGCCTTCTTTCCTGGCCAATGCCCAGCTCCACAAGCTGCTCACAAACTCTATGCACAGAGTAGAATCCGTTCTCAAAGTTTTGTGTGAAGGGCCCACGAGGGCTGTTTGGAAACACTCACCACTGCAGGGGCTGCCAGTTTTGAGGATGGTGCGAGGTAGGACAATGATCAACATGACTGAACGATGACGGTATCAGAACAATATACCAAATGCTTTTGAGAGTTAAAATGTTCCCTGCCTGATGGCGGCGTGTTCCATATAATTATTTTCTTTGTGTGGTTATTGCAATTTTTAAATTGTCTTTTATTACAAATTGTGTTTACAACATAGGTGACCTCCTTTTTCTACATGTTCTGTTACTTCCAGGTAGTGATGATCTGCATGTGTGGATATGGGATACATCTCTTTCTTGTATATTATCTCTTTTTCCCCTTAGTTTTATCTTTAAGCTTTTGAAAAAGCCACCTTGTTTTCTATGAAAACTCTTTTTATCGAAGGTAGCTGAAGGCAGAAAGGCGGTGGACTCACGAGTCCTAAATTGTAGTGTCCCGCCTGCCACTCGCAAGCTATGTGACTGTGGACAAGTCAGTTCATTTCTCTCTGGCCCTCAAGTTCCTCACCTGTAAAATGGACAAGATTTACAGAGGTCAGGGCTGCTGATGTGAGTCAGATCATGGGGTTCACATCCTGGCTCGGGTTCTGTGACTGTGGGCAAACTACTCCTTCCTGTGTCTCTTGGGTGACCAACCACGCCAGTGAGCCCTGGGGTTGAGGGGCTGGCTGGGCCACAGGTCTTTCCGTGTGAAAACCAGGCAATCCAGGGGAAAACTGGGACCAGCCAGTCACACCTTCCATGCCTCGGTTCCCTCCTCTGTAAAAGAGGGATTATAATAGAACCTTCTTCAGGAAACTAATTAGTCAATGTGAAAAGCACTCAGGACAACGGCTGGCTGGTGCACAGTCAAGGCCCAATGTGTCAGCTATTATTCTCAGGATGGTCCTCCCCAAGGTGTCTTCTGTCTTCTCTCTTCCACCCCCTCATTCACTATGTCACCATCTCCCTTTCTCCTCTCTTCTGTTTAATAGCTGAAAGTCTTAAATATGAGCATAGTTAGTATTAAACCCGACATGCTGTGAAATCCTTTGTTTCACTTACCACTACAGACAAGACCAATGATGCCTTCAAAATGTTTTTAAGCAATTTAATATAGCTCTCATTGGAATGTCACAATTTTCAAAGTTATGGTTCAATCTCCCTTTAGTGTAATGCAATAAAAAGGTTACTCTGATGTCGTTTCCTTTATATAAATAACATCAAAATGCTTCAACCCAAAAGCTGAAGAAGAACCGAGGTGGGTGAGGAGAAGCAGGCAAGAGCTGGTCCATGATGAGATCAATGGGCAGCATTCCCCCCCCCAGGGGGGCAGGTCTCCTCTCCTGTCTTCCATAAAACATTCTGGGTGAGAAATTTTTGCGTTCTGTGCTATGGGAGCCAGGCCTGGCTGATGGGGTGCTTGGAGGGTGGGGGGAGTTGTGGAGGGGGTGCCTGAGAATGAACAATGCAGGTGAGCCTCCACCAATGAGGCCCACCCAAGAGGAAACTGGGAGCCCAGAGACACTTGCTGCAGACAGGCCTTGCAGAGAAAGGAGAGTCTCAGAACAACTCTCTCTTCTGCCTTTTCTCTCCCTATCCTGTGATGCCTAATATCTAAGTGGGCCATAGTTTGAGGGGAGATCAATGGAAGTGGGTGAAAGAAAGGACAGGCATTTTCTTTAATGATTAGTCCCTTTTGCAGTTGGCAGAGAGTTAAAAGCCCTTTCTGGATATTTTTGCCTGGGGCCCCAGAATTCCAATCAGCCAGTCTTTGTTTATAACTCTGTATAGGGTATATACCACACTACCCCCAAAACCAGGCCTGTATATGAAAGAAAGAGAGAGAGAGAGAGAGAGAGAGAGAGAGAGAGAGAGAGAGAAAGAAAGAAAGAAAGAAAGAAAGAAAGAAAGAAAGAAAGAAAAAGGAAGGAAGGAAGGAAAGAAGGAAGGAAGAAAAAGAAAGGGAGAAAGGAAGGGGGAGAAAAACAAGCTGGCCTGGAATTGATTCCCCAGTGTGGAAGACTGTCAGCAACTGCGTTTCCTATTTGTACTATTTAAAAGATAGTGCTGGTGGTCACTTCATTTCTCAGAAAAGGGAAATTTTACACCTGTTAGATTATAGTCTTGGAGCTATTAGAGAGAACATACAGTGACAGATAACACCAACTCTCTATTATCCATGAAAAGAAATAAGTAAAAATCACTCCTAGGTCTCAAAGTCACTTGAACTGGAGGTTTCAATCTTTCTAGCCTTTTTGGGATTCTCTGAGCAGAACACATTGGTTTTAATTTCTTCTTAGGGCCTTGCCAGCCTTAAATTGCGCGAGTAATAAACAATGAAATGGCCCCAATAGCAGTCAAGGGGGAACTGAGGAAAGAAAATGAGGCCCAGATAAGAAAGGAGGGGAACGGAGGGGAGAACGGAGGGGAGACCAATCAGCGCCCACCCTCATGAGAATGAAAAATCAATTGTCATTTGCCCAAATAAAATACCCTCTCCCCTCCCACAGCCATCATGCAATAATTCACCGGTGCAGAACGATTACTAAGCCGCTCCCGGGTGCCGGAACCTGTGCTAAGACCCGCAAAGTCTCGAGCGCGGGAAAGAATGTGATACTCAGAGGCATGCAACACAACATTTCAGGCGATTGTGGGAAATCTACGACTTGCCACTCAAAAAAAAAAAAAAAAATCTGGGATCTGCTCACTGAATCCCCAAAGAAAAACTGCCAAGGCTCACTTTGGGTGCATTTGCATCTGGGCAGCTTGTTTTGCTCGCCTCCCCGCTTTACTGCCCCGGAGTCTCCGCGCGCAGCCAGCACCGCGGCGGTTCTCGAGGGCCGGGCGGTGCCGGGGCCGCGGGCTCGGCGCGCCTCTCCCCGCAGGCCACCTCCGCGCCCGCGCCCTCTCGCGGGCGTCCTTCCGGCTCCCCGCGCTGACCGCCCACCCGCCCCCCGCGCCCCACGCCCCGCCGCCAATCGTCGGCGCCAGCGGGCTCAGCTGCCCCCGGTCCCCGAGAGCCCGGAGGCGACACGACGTGGGGGCGCCTCCTTCCCGACGGGGAAACCGAGGCCGCCCGGGCCGAGAGGGGCCGGGGCGCGCGAGGAGGCGAAGTCGCCGCCGGCGGGCCCTGCCTCCACCGCCCCAAGAGGCCCCTAGGCCGTGAGGGTCGCCCCTCTCCGCTACCGCCGCCCTCCTCGCAGCTGGGGAGCCGCCCTCCTTCTCCCCAAGATGCAGAGTGTCCCCGAAACGGATCCCGAGGGGCTGGAAAGTCCAAGGGCAGAAGGGGGGCTGCTGGGGGGAGGACGCGACTGCCCCAGATTCGGAGGAGACGCCTGTCAGCGCGTGGAATGCAAGCCCTTTTGCGCGGTTATTTTTATTCCGGGGCCTTTCTTCCTCGTCCTCGTCCTCCTCCTCTATTTTTTCCCCTTCTGTTCAGCTATTTGTGTTTTCTGATCGGGTAAGTGATTTGCGGCAGGAAATTAGATATCTTTAT
Organism: Ailuropoda melanoleuca; assembly: GCF_002007445.2. Taxonomy (NCBI): domain Eukaryota; kingdom Metazoa; phylum Chordata; class Mammalia; order Carnivora; family Ursidae; genus Ailuropoda; species Ailuropoda melanoleuca. The sequence goes on along the minus strand of NC_048238.1, from coordinate 20,924,060 downwards.
TCCAGAGGCACTGTGCTTCTCACGGTATCTATTGCACAGCCGTCTCTGTCTTAGTTGCGGGCTGTTTTTTACTTGCAGGTTATTTTGTGACGAAGGGAACAGAACGCGGCTCGGCTTTGGCATCCTTCCTCCTCCTTTCAACACAATGCAACTCTCAATTAAACACGGGGACACCCACGCCTCCCTTCCTACAGGACCCCTTCCATCTGCTCCCCCCACTCTGAAATACCAGTCTTTTCTGGGCAGGGAAAGCCTCGTGTTGAACTTCACAATTATCGAGACACATCGCAAAATAACAGACTCTAAAGAGCCGTTATCACTCCTATTTTTGGACCTTCCTTTCTAGGCCTTACCTATTAAATGTTTTGGTAGCCTTAGCAAGACTTTAAAATCCTGCAGGACTGAGTACATGAATATGCAGACACTCCACGTCTTGAGAAGCTCGATTTGTGTTTTTCTGATTGATGGGTGAGGCTTAACACACTAGTGTAAAAGAAATAAGTTATGGATTGATTTGAACCGATAATTTTTCATCTTTGTAAAGTCTTCATTAGTAACTTTCCACCAGAGGCTCTAAGAGCTTCAAGAAAACTCATCACTTCTAGGTTGACCAAGTCCAAGGGGGATGGACAGGAACCCTGCTTCTCTTTTGTCTGTTTCTGGCCAGACCAAGTGGGAGTCGGTGATTTGTGAGTAGTGGAGAGTGGTGGAATCTGGGGTTGACGATTTCCTGATGCAGATGCTGCGGGAGGGAGGTGGTGCCTGGGGGAGGTGGGGCAGGGCGGTGACCAGATTCCCGGAGAGTGAGAAAGTAGGGGGCCATCAAGTCAGAGGCGGGGACGGAGTCAGAAGGTGGAGGGATCATGAAGACAAAGTGGGGGAACCATTGAGGCAAAAACTGGAGAATCCTAGAATCCGAAGGTGAGGTATTCTAGACTCAGAAGGTGGGAGGGGATCATAGAGCCAGAATGTGGGGGTGCCACAGAGACCGACTGTCAATAAAAGAAATATTAGAGTAGCTACCTTCAGATGACCACTCACTAGGGACTGAGGAACCTGAGGGCGCTGGCGGCTGGGACTCCATGAACACCCCCAAGAGACAGCGGATTCAGATCGCAGGCTGGTGTTGCAGCCTCGGCACGCTTGCCTCCGCCCCACCCCCAATTATTCCACTTCTCGGGCCAGTGTTTCCTGAGGTTCTCCAGCAAGAATCCACCCAGCAATTATCTCCCCTCTCGCGCGCATGGGGGGACATTAACCACGAACGCGCTGGAGAAGAAAGGTACAGATGGGTCTTTTATTGCACACTTGGAAATGTTTCCAAGGCTTTTGTTTTCTTCCCCCATTCATTCCTGCAGTATCACTAGGATCTGCCAACTTCAGTGCCCAGAGGCTGCGGCGGAAGGGCCCGGCCCACCCGGAGACCCCGCTAGGGGGCGCGCTCTGGCCGTGGCGCGGAGCCCAGCCCGAGAGGGGGGCTCCGCTGCGAGGACGCCGACAGCGGGGGTCGGCATGGGCCTCCGGACTGACGCCGGCTTTGGGTCCCTCGCTGCCCCCGGCATGAGCGCCAACCGGCGCCCGCTACACACACCCCAAGTCCGGGGGCGCCAGGAGCAGCAGCTACAGAATAACGCCGGCTGCACCGGGGACGCCTCGACCCCGGACGCACCCAGGGTCCCGCCGTCCAGCGGCGTTGGAGAGGAGAAACCAGATGGCGACAATTACAGGGCGCCGAAAAGTTTCCCTTTCTGGTCTGGAAACGTGGGGAACGGTGCGGCAGGAGATGGGGGGAGGGGTCCCTCCGAGGGACTGAGGGTGAGAGCCCAAACACTTGCTTCTCGCCCCAGGGAAGGGGGGACCTCCCGCTCCTCCCCAGCCCCCTCCGCCTTCCGAGGGCAGACGTGAGCTGCTACCAGCAGGCCTGGCTTTGTGCAGAGAGCAAGGCTAGAAAAAGCCTCGGATGGCCGCCTGAGGGGATGATTGCGGTGGGGGTGGGGTCTGTTTTCTCTCTAGTTCTCGCTCCCCACCCCCTTCCCTGCCTGCCGCAGGGTAACCAGAAGTGGCAAAGTTTGCAAATAAGGGGAGCTGTCCTAAAGCAGTGATCACACCCACACGTCCGTACCTTGAGGGCTCGGCCGCTGTCCTCCGGACGCTTCCGAAAGCTCTGCTTCCCAACAAACCTCTCCCAGCTGAGCCCTGTTGATGGAACCCAGGGTTCAGGCGGACTACACGGAGAAGGGGGAGGGCGGTAGGAAACACCAAGGAGTCTTCCCTAGAAATCCAAGTTGTCAGTCCCTTTGGACCTTTCCACGAGCTGTTCTTCTGAAAACACATCAACAAACACCGTCCACAGGCAGATCCCTGCAGCCTTGGGGAGAACTGGGGCAGGGGTTGGGAGTGGAGGGCAACCAGGGGGCAGAGAAGGCGAGGGACCAAGTGCTAGGCAAGGGGATTATGTTCTATTTCCTCCTATTATCAGACTTCCAGAAGAGGAGACCACGATTAGTGCATAAAATATATACCCCGAAGTGGGTAAGACTCTGAAGGCAGCCTTTGAGGTTAACCTTGACTGGTTGGAGTTAAAGGGGGTGGGGGATGAGGCAAATATTTCTGTTTGTGCCCTCCAGCTCTTCCCAGCACCGGCTGTCAATCCCTACGCTTGTTATCCTCACAAGGCTTCAGTTTGTTTGCCTGATCTCAGCAAGGTTTTCTTCCACAAGTAGAACTATAATTGCTATAATTCTACTGTATCATTTGGATCATTGCAGTATTGTTGTTTTCTCTCCCTCTTTCTCTCCTCCTAACACTGCAATAACGCGCTCCAGTGTTAAATTAGCAGGTTGCGGAAGACCATAAATGAATGAAAGTTTGTTTAAAAAAAAAAAAGAAAGAAAATAAATAAATAAAACAGCAAAATGACTTGGCAGAGGGGATATCACATCACAGAGAATCCTTGAGTGTAATCAGGACTTATTGTCTTCCCTTCCAATGGCTTCCAAATTGGTCGCCAGACTCTAGTGAAGTTTATTTCTATTGTTTAAATATATGTTTTGAAGAGGTTGAGCGTAATTTAAGGGGACCTGAGTGTCCGGTGAGGCTGGAAGCCCATCACTGCTTTATTTATCTATGTGTATATTGCACAGTAAATTAAAACATCTCAAATGAAAAGTGTGCACGGTTAACTCTCTTCCAAACATTCCCCCCCAGATAATGACATTTACTGCCACCCCCTTATCCGGCATTTCTTGCAAATATAATTTTGAAACTGTAATGTAGAATTAGTTTTCACCCCGGAAAAGAAAGGAGTTTCTTCCATCCACCTCTTCTAGGTAATTATTATTTCCAGTCCTGGGGACAAGCCTCATCTTTCACCATAAACAACAGTTTAAACACTTCTGACCCTCACTTCTGGCCATAAACGTCATTTTTATTTCAGTGATTGATTGTAAAGGCAGATTAACTGCAAACTATTGTTTTCTAGGCAGCCCACGGAAAATAAAAAAACAACAGTTACAGACCCCAAAGACTAGAGGAGCCAGGAGTTGTGTACAAACGTGAATATTATTATCACTAAAATGAAATTAATTTGATCAGTGGGAAAAAGAAAGTGAAATGAAAAGAAAGTGAAGTATCATTTTGCTGACAGTAAATATGAGGTTGGCTAACCTAAAAGTTTTTATACATATCCTATAGCCCAATTCTTACAAGTCTACCTACTCAACAAACCAATTAAATTCTTCCTAGATATTAGAAGTATCATTTTTGTTTTCTAAAATAACGAATAGGAAGGATGCCTGGCTGGCTCAGTCCATAGAGCATGCGACTCTTGATCTCCCGTCATGAGTTCAAGCCCCATGTTGGGTGTAGAGCTTACCTTAAAAAAATAGAATTAACAAATAGGATAGCACATACATCCTAAACCCATATTCTGGTTAGACACTATGGGGACGCCAGCAGGTTCTGTCTCCCAGTTGGTATGCTGGAAAAGTTTTCTGTTGTTGTGTTTTAATTTACTCTTTTAGGAATAGCAAGAGTCAATTGTAGATTTTGAAGTTGGTATTGAATTGTGACAAAGATCATCTCAGGGCTGCTGGGTTTAAAGTGAACTGGGTCGGGCCCTTCTCCCCAAAGTGAATAGACGTGCCTTCCTAATAGCGTCCTCACTGGGGAAGACTGATTAGAAATACCAAAAATAAACAAAATAACCAAGCTAGTGTTTTCAAACAGGTTTCCCAAAGAAACACATTATATTCCATTAATAGAATTCGATTTAATTCCAGGGGTCATTAAGTCAGAATCAGAAATTCTATGTTAACCTCCTCTTTTTACAGTGGATGATTAAAATTAGAATACACCCCAGCAGAAAGTCCGACTTCTTTTTTAAAAAAGGAGAACAGCTGCAGAAGGGGGAGGAGGGAGACAGAAGCAAAGAAATCTTCCACTGAGAGAGTTGAAACCCTGTTAGGCTCTCAGAAATGATTTGTGCGTTTGTGTCTCTTTTTGTTTAACGCGATCTTTTTTGGACTCAATTTTCAGCCCACTCCCTGCGTGTGCGGAGCCGACTCTGAAGTCACGGAGCCACCCAGCAGCCGGGTCTTGTGGATTTCCGACGCAGGGCCCGGCGGGAAGGGAAAGTGCCTCTGTTTCTCCCAGCGACCAGCCGCAGGGACACCCGCGAGGGTCCGCGGCTGGAGGCTTGGAGCAGACGGACGCGTCTTTACAGCTGCGTTGAGACCCGCTTGCCGCTTGCCGGGAGTGGGCTCTCGGGGCTGGGAAGGGAATCAACACGCAGAATGTTAGGTGAAAGCTGAATGGGACAGTATAAAAACTGGAACTGTTGGTGAGGATGGAAAAAGGAAGAATGCAGGAAAGGCAGGAGAAGATCCCAGGTGACTTGGATCAGCAGACAGGGCTTAAAAGAAAATCAAAATGTCAGAGATAGCTCGGGGACTCCTCCATCCCCCAGCCCCATCATCCAAGGGTAGGAAAAACTGGTGAGAATCAAACTAAAAAAACAGAAAGAGAGAGGGACACAGAGAGACATCTTTTCCCTCTTGCCTCTAATAGCAGTAGTAATATCAGCATTAGTATTAACATTATTAATGTACCTGCTCCCAACCCTTCATCCCCCTCAAGTCGTGTCTCGAATACTCCTGCCAAGCCAGCCCTATCTTTTGGCCACCCACCCACCAGCATCCAAGAGTTATGCAGATGTTTATGGCTGAAGAAAAAAAAAATCCCTGTTATGCATCCTTGTATTTTTAAATACTGACTGTAAGTGATTCAAGTATAATTCTTTGTAAAACGCTTTTCTCTTTGACACATTGAAGGGGTTGACACAGGAAAACCCGGCGTGGATTTCCCCTTCCCGACCCCTCTCCCACCCACCACCCACGCCCCCACCCTGCCATTCTCGGGGCCCCTGGCCGTCCCTTGAGCCCTGCACCCAGGCAAGGAGGGCGTCCGTGCTAGCCCCTCCAGGCTTGGCTCAACTTCAGTCCCAGTTGGTCTCGATTCTCAGCGCTGGACGCGCAGGAAGTTGTTTGGTAAGAAACGCGTTCAACCACAGGCTCATTCTCTTACCTTTGCTAATGGGAGTCAGGCCCTAAGAATTCAGAATTTTAGGCGCTTACACTTGGTGGAAGCCGAACCTGGGTCCTTCCCACCCGGGAGCACTCAGGGCCCCCAGAGATCTGCTCCCTGCACGAGATTCGAGAGTGTCCAGCCTCGGGATGACAGCCTAACTAATGGAGGCGAACTTGGGGGAAGAAGAGAGAAGCGAGTCTGGGGAGGTGGGGGAGGCTCCCAGACTCCGCAGTTGACATTCGCCTGTCCCGTTCTGCCCTGCAGGTGCTCTAGTAAAGGCCAGGAGCCTTTGGCAGAGCTTTGTCCTCAAGGGGACTTTTTCCGGAGTTCAAAACGGAGATGAGAGAGGTTGGGGGACGCTACCAACCCGAGAGCAACCTCCCGGCTCAGGGTGAAGACTGACAGCTCAAGGCGTCGGGCCACAGGAGAAAAGTGAACGCCCAAACAGCAACTGTTTGCTTTCGGCCATCACCCTGACACTTCGGAGGCCCAGCCGGCCTAAAAAGCACTGCGACTGGGCGCCACTGAGATCAAGGCGCTGTCCTGGGAGCGCAGCGCTGGCTTTGCAAAGTACTAAGTCGGTCTGAACGCGAGCCCCAAGGCCTCGCCTCTAGGAAGCGAGGTCCTCTGGTTGGTGGAAGGGGCGCACATCGCCCAAGTGGCACCCCACAGGCCTGACATCAGAATGAGCTAGAGCTTTGGGCCAGCCCTGATGGGTTAAAGGGGAATCTACAGGAAGAAGATGGAGAACTTAAAAAATTGTTAGTTAAAAACAGACAAACAAACAAAATGGTTCGTGTGAGTGCCCGCTGTCCCCTTATCCTCCGGGCCCCCCACCCCGCCGGTCTTTCTGGACTCCAGTCCAGGCTTTGCTCTGAGCCCGCAGCCCGGCACAGCCCGGCCTTTGGAGAGAGCCAATCAGAGGGCGCCTCTCAGCACGTGGAGGAGAGAGACTCCAGAGCTCGCGCCCGCCGCTCACTACACTTGTTACTGCTTGTCCTGAGCGCGGAGAGGGCGAGCTCGGGCTGCGGGCAGGGCGGGAGCTAGCAGCCAGCAACCAAGAGAGGCAGAGAGGCACAGAGATCGCAGTAATATCCATTATAACCAGCCATCTAACCCCACTCCCCAACACACACCCATCCATCCCACCCTCCAGGAGAGGCAGCCAGCGGCCCCGCTCTCTGCGTCCACGGAAAAACCCCCAGCCATGAGCAATCAGTACCAGGAGGAGGGCTGCTCCGAGAGGCCCGAGTGCAAAAGTAAATCTCCAACTTTGCTCTCCTCCTACTGCATCGACAGCATCCTGGGCCGAAGGAGCCCGTGCAAGATGCGGCTGTTGGGAGCCGCGCAGAGCTTGCCCGCCCCACTGGCCAGCCGCGCGGACCAGGAAAAGGCCATGCAAGGTAAGGTTGCGCCCGCCAGGCACCTGCAAAGAGCGCTGGGCACTGGTTTGGATGTTTGATGTTCGGGGGCCAGGGGCCTGGGGTTATCAAGCTGGAGATGGAAGAAAGAGAGAGAACAACTCTGAGGCCTGGTGCCTCAAAGAGCGGCAAACATCTCGCCAGGGGCTGTCTCTCCCTTTCTCTCGGCTTCCTGAAGCACAGGCCAAGCTTCGCTTTGGCGGGGGCGGGGGGGGGATGCTTAGATTTTCGGAATTGGTCTTTAAATCTTTTAAATGCTCCCTTTGGTGGCCTTGGGGGTGCTCTGAAGAGGGGCGACAGGTCAGAAACAGCAGGTGCCGGGTGGACCCTTGTAACAACAACTTGAAGACAAGAACCCCTAAAGCTGTGAATAGGGGTCCCCAGGTAGAATGAGCCTTGGTCTTTCCTCTTTGGAAGATTTCTTTATATGCGGTGTTCTCTCCACCTCCCCCCTTTCTTTCTTTTTTTAATTGTAGATTACTTGTGACCTTTTAAACCCAAGCTTTGCAGAAAACATCTCCCTGGGATTACCCAAATGCTCCTTATTGTATTTGAAATGTATGAAATGTGCGGCTTCTGGGTGCTATTTTTTTTTCTCTGCTGTGTTATTTTTTAAAATAGAGTTGAAATATTTAAAAGGTTTTGGGGTTTTTTTCTAAAATTAAAAATTCCAAAACAACCGTCGTTTTGCCCCGAACCTGTTACACTCAAGTTTCGCCTTGAGCTGCCCGCAGAAGTATCACAGGGAAAGAATTGTTGATTTCTTTTAAAATCCGAAAACCAGCGGTCCAACCGCAGCGCCACTTGGAAGACAGGAGCAGATGGCGGAGAAGGGGTCGTTTAAAATAAAACTGACTTTTTCCTTTTCCTTTTTTAGCCTGCAGTGGCACCTGTGCCAGGCGCTTCCTCGAAGGGAAAGAGCGGCCTGTGCCTGTTGTACCCCCTTCTGCCCCCTCCCAGGCCTTTCCGAGCCCATTTTCTCCAGGACGATTTTTCTTTGCCTTTCTGTGCAAGGAGCCCCCTCCCCCTCCCGCTGCGGGCTGTTGGGGCATGGCCCGCGCTCAGGGCCACTGGGCTGCTTCCTCAGCCCCCGCAGGGGTCGCCCACGGGCAGCGCCCCTCTCGCTGGCCTGGGCCTGCGTGGCAGAGCCGCGGGTAGAGGTCGTGCGCAAAGTTTTCAGGGTGGTGGTGATTTTTTTAAAAGTTGTTGAATGTTTTTAGATTCTTCCCTGCCCTGAAATGAGGAAGGAAAAAAGAGAGAGCGCAAAGGGAAAGAAAAAGAAAGGAAGAAAGGAGGAGGAGAGTGAGCGGGGAAAGCTCACAAAAAGAGAAAGGAATGAAGGGGGAGAGGCGAAAGATGAGGAAGGAAAGGAAGAGACGGATAGGGAAGGAAAGAGAAAAAGAGAAGGAAAATAAAAATGAAAGGAAGAGAGGGAAAGAAAGGTAAAGGAAGGAAGAAATGAAATGAAGGGAAGAGTGGGAGAGGGACGGAGGTGGACAGAAGAAAAAAAGAGAAGGAAAGAGAAAGGGAAAGACATAAAGAAAAAGAAAAGGCCATAAAAGTAGGGAAGGAGGGG
>NC_048238.1:20829694-20915314 GCF_002007445.2 Ailuropoda melanoleuca | reverse complement strand
GTGGCCCGGGGGGCGCCGCGCACCCGGACGAGCGCCTCGGAGCGGCCAGCGGCCCGGGTGGCGCCCCGGCGGCGGGCGGCGGTACGGGCGCCGAGGACGACGAGGAGGAGCTGCTGGAGGATGAAGAGGACGAAGACGAGGAAGAAGAGCTGTTGGAGGACGACGAGGAGGAGCTGCTGGAGGACGACGCCCGCGCGCTGCTCAAGGAGCCCCGGCGCTGCGCCGTGGCCGCCACTGGCGCGGTGGCCGCTGCCGCCGCCGCTGCTGTGGCCACTGAGGGCGGGGAGCTATCGCCTAAGGAGGAGCTCCTGCTGCACCCAGAGGACGCTGAGGGCAAGGACGGCGAGGACAGCGTGTGCCTGTCCGCGGGCAGCGACTCGGAGGAGGGGCTGCTGAAGCGCAAACAGCGGCGCTACCGCACCACGTTCACCAGCTACCAGCTGGAGGAACTGGAGCGGGCCTTCCAAAAGACGCACTACCCAGACGTCTTCACCAGGTACGCGAGAGGGGCGGGCGCGGCGGCAGCTGGCGGAGAGCGCAAGCGGGCCCCGGACAGGGAAGGCGGGCGGGCAGGGGCCCCGGGTTCGGGGCAGGAGCTTGGCTCCTGGACTCTGCCCAGGTGTGCCCTCCCAACGCACCCACCCCTGCTCGCTGAAAGCTACCCACACCCAACCCCACCCCTACTCCGGGCTTTAAGTTTGGACTGGGATGATTCCTTTCCTTCTCAAAGTCTCTCCAGTTTAATTTTGTTTTCAAGTTACAATTTTAGTTAGAGAAAAACGGCCTCTCCAAAGAGTGCCCGAAAGCGCCACCTCGGAGGCACGCGCACGGCAGAGCACAGACGCCGGACCCCAGGCGCTGCCCTCCCGGCCGGGTCCCCGGCCAGGCGCAGGAAGCGTCTCGGGCCCTCGCGGCCAAAGCAAAAACAGGGGCTATTTTTGGCCGCTGTGTGGTGCGCACTCGCCACCCCCGCCTGATGCCCCAGGAGCCTGGTGCGTATCAGTTACGCGGTTCGCTGTTCACAGTGAAGCTGGAGCCCGCGCCTGCGGAGAAGGCCTTTAAAAAGATTCCAGTTCTGTCGTTTGAGGACTTCTGAAATAACGGAAGGAAGTCAGAATCGGGCAGGGTTTGGTATCTGTACATCTGTGGGGCACCAGCCAGAATCTTCCCGTCTCGTCCTCACTTCCCACACACACGTTAAGCCCAGCATTCGTTTATTGTACACGGGTTTACAGGGGTGGGCCAGGATTGCTGGCAGCCTGGCAGGCAATAGACGAACAGCTGGGGGGGGGATTTTTCTCTTTGGACGGCTGTCCAGCCACGGTGTTCCGCCTGGTCACGCTCCACTTCCCTCTTGCCTGAGTGTTTTGGGGAAAGAGGTGAGATGACTGGACCCCAGGGTCCCAGCTTTTCATCCAACCTAGGGCGCTGGCCAGCCTGGGGGCCTTCCTCTCCCACCCTAAGGCCAAGGTCTGTGCTCAGGCAAGGAGCCAGGGTCAGGGCAAACTTCCTTCAGTGGGTAGGAAGAAACGGATGGGTGTCTGCCTGGCGCGGAGCTTGTCAAGCTCGGGCAGCTCCTTCGTTCAAGACGTGTGCAGCTTTTCAATATGCGTTTTAGAAGCAGAAGGCTACCCGCCCGCTTGAACCGGAGGAGGAATCGCTGCTCAGAGCTCAGGAGGCCCGAGCCAACTCTAAAGTGTTGTTGATCTTGCAAGTAATTGCCAAACTCTCTCCTAAGCAGTAATGCAAAAGCGTGGATCTGATGCTGGCAGACACGGCACTTGGTCATCCCTTGAGCTAAAGTTGGTCCTCCCCTATTATCATCCGGTCCCTTCATTATCTTTAAAAAAAAGAACATAAATTTTAAAATCGGTGTGTGCTATCGACTAGCCAACTGGCCCTGCTTTTTGCATTTCTGACACATGTGTATTTCAAAAGAAGAAAATGATGAGGTGTCATTTGGCATCCAGGTCTGCCCTTTTTTAGCTTCTCCAGGGGGAACCATAGTACCTGAAAGGGGGCAGCTTCTCTTCTCCAGCCGGTGCCCACCTCTTTCCCACTGGGGGTTATTTAGAGCTCCTTGGTTCTGGCAGGGAGCCAGCCAAAAGTGTGGTTTTAGATTTGCTGGTGCTCACTGCAGCAGGGGGCAACGGAAAGCGCTTGGTGAACCGGTTTTCTCTTCTGGTCCTGAAGTTTCAGGTGTGGACCAGGGGGGCCTGCTAGCAGTGCAGACCTGGGTCCCAGGATCGGGCAGCCCCCGATCTTTCATATTAGCGGGGGTAGAGACAATTATTCTCTTGAGCTCATATTTTCGGTAAACAGGTCGTAAGCCATTTTACAGCATCTTAATGGTTTCCTATTTGCCTTAATTGTCGCAGTAATAACTGCAATGACGGGGTAGGGTTTCAGTTAAATTGACTTCCCCTGAGATGGGCAGGGATTGTAGTGGGCATTGGAGTCAGGAGGTGTGCAGAATTTTGTTTAATCAAAAAATTACCCCACTGAACTCTTAACAAGCTTAACATATCTCCAGAGGGTAATGGGGAGTATGACCTAAGGGGAGAGGGAGGGAGGGAGCCAGGGGGGATAGAGAGATGGAGGGAAAGGCGAAGAGCTGGAGAGGGAGAGACAGAGAAGAGGGGGAGAGTGGGGGGGAGGCAGAAAAATATTTTCAAAGCAGAAAGACACCAAGGGCAGGAAAAAAAATTTTGGTTGACTATTGAGCTCTTCTCCCATGTAATATTAGGACAGAACAGGCTGCAAGCATTGTGTGCGCGTGTGTTCCTTGTTCAACTCTGGCTTAAGGGAGAGTGAGGGTGAATCCGAGTACCCAGTTAGGCTTATGGACTCAAGAAGCCACCCTTGTCACTCTTGAATATAGTATGATACAATATAATATCCTATATCCAGCAATGGGTTGTATGTTTTTATATTTTCAATCAAATAGTAGGCACTTCGGTGGTGAAGGGATTATGACACCCATCTGTTTGGGGGTGAGGGCAGGCAGCCAAGGGAGACCCTAATGGGGGGCCTGCCAGCAAGGGGAAGGTGGCTGAGAGGGCTTGCCGGAGCCTGCTGTGACCTCCTGTCTGTGTGTCGCTTTCTTATAGGGAGGAACTGGCCATGAGGCTGGATTTGACTGAGGCCCGAGTCCAGGTGAGCATCGCCGCAGAGAGAGAGAGAGAGAGAGGGAGGGGAAAGGGTGGGGAGAAGAGTGGGGGTGTGTGGATGGATTGGGGTGGGTTGAAACCCCCTTCATAAAATGAAGAGAAGCAGAATCAGAAAAAACAGACCCAAACACTCGTGCACAAAAAGATGAAAATGTGAAGAGCTGGGAGGTTGGTGGGGAAGGTTTCTGGGTTTGGGAACCTTGAGGAAGGAGTCCAGGATCAGAAGAGGGGTTTCAGGGTCTCTGCACTGCAGTCAGGAGCCGCCCGGTTCCACAGCCCCTGTAGGAAACAATCGGAGGACTGACTTCTCCTGATTGATATAATGGGATGGAGCATGGATTTGGTTGTTAGACAAATCCGCTCAGCTCCAAGCAGGTATTTGGCTGCGATTAAGTCTCCAATCGGGCTTCATAAAAGCCCACTTAGTGCTAGAACAAACAGGGCCATTTGAAGGCAAAATGCTGTTTGATTTCCCCTCCGCCCGCACAAGGAGCTGGCTAATGCTATTTGATTTCCCATTTTTTATAGCAATGAGCCCACATTGATCTAATAGGGAGTGAGTGCAATGCTATTAAAGGTGTTTGCAGCCCCATACCAGAGTGCATTTCCGAACCCAGGCCTCATAACCAAAGAGACGATCAACACTGGGCAGCCCCGATGGCCAACAGAAAACAGATGTCCCTGGGTTAGGAGCTGAGTGAATCACTTTACAGTCAAAATCAAGCGCTGATAAAGCACAATAAATTCCATATGGCTCATTTAATACACAACAGCTTCTTGCATTAGAGGGCTAATGATGAGGCCTGTCCCCTCCTTTCTGTTGACACATTTCTCCATTGTCAAACAGAGATGTGACAGCAACTCCGTATTTTCAGCTCAGGGGAACGAGTCGTGGGAAAGTTAAATAACTTTTAAAAAGAAAGAGAGCGCCCCCTCCCCTTCTCCTCTCTCCCTATTCACTGGAGAAGATGTAATTAAGTGAATATGAATTATTAGAGTCCTTTCGTTTACCTTTGGGGGGCCTCAGAGGTATTAATTCAATAATGAGGAATTGCAGGGGGACATCTTGATGATTGCAGTTGAGCCGGGAGAGACGATGTGTCTGTAAAAGGTTTTCACGTTCTTTGAGGGCATTCTGCCTCCACTGGCCCCCTCCCCTCCTTTACTCCTTTCACTGCCATCGAAGAGTGGCGGATATTCTCGTCTAGACAGATTTGGATACACAAAAGCTGCCCACCCAGCCTGGTCCCAACTCGTCTTATTTTTTCCAGCCTCTGAATTTCCACACTAGAGTGTTTCTCCGATTCACAAATAGATCGTATGAGGGCTGTGGAATCTTACGGATGGGCCCCTTTTCGGCAGAATTTTAGATAATCAACCTCTGTGGATTCTTGATTTCTCTGGCCATAGGTGGCTGTCTAGAAGTCAAGCCCAGCTTAGATACCAGTGCTAGTAAGACAAGCTCCGGTGTGTATATATGAAAGGCACGGATGTCTTTAAATTAAAAACACACACAAAGTCCCCTGGGATCATTTACATTATATTTTCATATAACTCTGCATAGCCCTGGAGTTCATTCTTAATTTTTAGACTTGTGTGCAGGCACCAACCCAAGCCTAAAAATATTAATGCCTTCGGGGGGCAGGAGCATATCTTATTAGCTGTGGGCGTGATGAGCAGGTCATATCAAAATAATTTCATGCTCCTGGAAGCTATTTTTAGACTATGGTAGCTGCCACATTTCAGGTAAAGGTCTCTACTAAAACTGCTTTCTATTAACAATTAGGAAGATACCTTGTGCTGGAAACCTCCCCCAAGCCTAGAACTGTCTTATTTAAATAACCTATTTAAACCACATCCGCAAAGATACCAAGGACCTCCTGGCTCTGAAGATGTGTAAGGTCTACAGGTAGCCTGCACTCTGATTTCTGTGTCCGGGGATTGCTGTGTGCCTGGGCCTGGCAGTCAGCGCCTTCTGCTAGAACCAGGCCCTGCATAGAGCCCCCCGCAGACAGCAGGCCACAGGCCCCATATTTCCTTTCCCAGAGAACTGCCCCCCTACAATGTATGCTTGTTTGCTGGGGCAAACCCAGCTTTTCCCTCCCTCCCAGCTTTCCCCAAGCCTCAGAACCCAGCTTATACTCTTAGGTGTTCAAGAAATATTTCTGGAAAGAATAAATGAACCGCCTCCTCGAGATCCCCTTTTCAACACAGCAGGGATTTTGCCAGCTCTGGGTTAAACCTGAAATCGGCGGCGGAAACCACTGATAAGCCGCAGAGAGCCGATCTGTGTTCATCTCTGGGTGGCTGCCCACTGCCAGGAGTCACTGTCCAAGTGACTGTCCAAGGCGAGCCTTCACAGGCTTTATTTTATTCATTCCACACAACAGCCTTATGAGTCAACTTTGATTATCACCATTTTACAGATTAGAAAACTGAGGTTGAGAGAGGTTTAAGCGATGTGGCTAAAGATGCACCGTAAGCAGGTGGCAGCGGAGACGTTTAAACCTCGGTTTCCCCATCTCTAAACACTCGGGACCACTCTCTTCCAAACTGGAAAGGAGCTAGGCTATTTGAGATACGCGCTGGAAAGGCTTTGCTTGCCCCGCGTTTCCTGCAGGCTTTAAGTCTGGGCTCCTTCTCGCCACCCGTTTGGCCCCCAGAGGTGTCTCGGAATAACCTGAGGCCAGAGAGGGGCGAGTGGGCACCGGCCTGGGTGGAAAGGAGGAAGGGCCCGCAGCACTGAAGGGGGCGGGGAGGAGGCTGGAGCGCGCCCCCGAGCGCCCGCCGACCCGGCTCTCTCCGCCTTGCAGGTCTGGTTCCAGAACCGTCGGGCCAAGTGGCGCAAGCGGGAGAAAGCGGGCGCGCAGACCCATCCTCCGGGGCTGCCCTTCCCCGGGCCTCTCTCGGCCACCCACCCGCTGAGCCCCTACCTGGACGCCAGCCCCTTTCCTCCGCACCACCCAGCGCTCGACTCGGCCTGGACGGCCGCCGCCGCCGCCGCCGCCGCCGCCTTCCCGAGCCTACCTCCGCCTCCGGGCTCGGCCAGCCTGCCGCCCAGCGGGGCGCCGCTGGGCCTGAGCACTTTCCTCGGAGCCGCTGTGTTCCGACACCCGGCCTTCATCAGCCCTGCGTTCGGCAGGTAACGCGCGGCCTCGGGGAGTCTGTCTGTCTGTCTGTCTCTCTCATACACACACAGAGGCTGGGGTCAGGGAGGAGGCCAGAGACTGGAGACAGGCAGCGGCTACACACATCTTCGCCCTTTGGCCAACCCTCAGAGATGTAGCCAAAGAAAATACTCTGTAATTTTGCCTCAAACAGTGTGGATCTCGAAGGGAATGACTTGGGACTGAGCAGTAAAGGGGAGGGCGGTGGCAGTAACAACAACCGTGACAACTGGGAGTGTTCAGTGAAAGCTGTAAAAGTACCAGGTGAAGGCAGCAACCGGTTGCTCAGGCCATAGGTGTAACCGTGTACAGGTGTAGCCCACAGAGCTGGGATGACTCTTCACATTTTGCAAAGATCTTTCCCCATGCTCCAAAGCCTGGCAGAGGAACACAGCTCTGGTTTCCACAGGAGCCCTGGAACCCCCCGCCCTCTGGGTGCAAAGAATTCTTTCTTCTTCCCCTGACTCTAACTTCCCTGTCACTCAAGTGACCTGCTGCCAACCATACCCCCATATGTGCAACCCCCCGACCCTTATGGCGTCACAAGACAACGAAATAAAAGAAACAATTCATCGTATATTATAATTTCCTTTCTTTAAATGAACATCGAGTGATGAAATAAAAAGTCTGTATAATCACCCAGACAAAGAAACAAAGGAGGGATGTATTAAGTTGGAAAGTGCAGTGAAAATAAAACTGAATGCAGCTTCAATGATCTCTCTTTGGGAGAACAAAGAAATAATAGATTCATCCAACTGCGCAGCCACTTAACAAAAATCATCTTAGAGAAAGTTTCAAAAAAAGACACTAAGTAAAACTAGTTTCATGTAACAAACCGATAAAATAAACAGCGAGTGCACTGAAGCATAGTTAGTGACTCAGTTTACCTATGATACCAGGACATCTTAACCCCCTCCAGGCCACACTTTTTTTTTTTTCTGGGAAAACAACTTTAAGTCCTGTGTCCCTCGAACCCCCCCCCCGCCCCCTTTTCCTTCCGACAAGTGCCTTGTAAAAGCTGGCAAACTACGGCTGAAGTACCAGACCTCGAGATTTGGAGAGGCTGCAAGAGGAGTACAAGGGGGATGGCAGGAGGGGTGGAGGGTGGCTTGGGAAAAGCAGGAGGCTCTTCTCGAACCCTAGTGGGCTCATTTCTAATCGTGGAAACCCCGAGCCGGCCCTGCGGGAGTTCGGAGCCAGAACCCTGGGGGGGGGAGGGGACATGAGGGAGGTTTGGGGGTGGTAGTATCCGGTGCCCAGGGGTGGCTCTGGCCTCAGCTGCAGGTCCGCTGTGCTGTGCGAAGGGGGTGGAGGCGCCGCGAGAAGCAATCCCGGCGCCGCCTGGAGTTGGTGGCACGGAATGGGATCCCAGGCTTGGGGTCTCAGGCTTGCGCGTCGTCGTGCACCGTGCGCGGGGGTCGCGGGTTCGGGGCCTCTCTGGGGCAAAAGGCTGCAGGACGCAGGGAAGGCGATGGGGAAAGAGTGTCGCTGCGCCGGGGCGCGGGGCGGCTGGCGGGTCAGAGAGGCCTGCAGAGCGGAAATCAACAGGCGGGCGCCCCCCACCCCCACCTCGCGGTCATTGGCTGGGCACTGGCGGCTCAGGCTGGTGAGGGAGGGTGGCTATGTCGGCGGGAAGGCCGGTAAACCGGGCCAGCTTTTCCGGGGCAAAAGGAGTCCTCCCCCCCCCCCNAGGAGGCCCCCCCCCCCCCCCGCCGAGAAGGCGCCCTAGGGAGAGGACAAAGTCTGTGGCATAGGTCTTGAGCAGTTTTGATCCCACCTTCTCCCTTCTTTCTCTTTTTTTACTCCTCCCTCTCTCTCTCTTCTCCTTTTTCTCTTTGTCTTTCTTCTCTCTCCTGGCACTTGGAGCTCCCAGTCTGAGAATACACCCCCTTCTTATGCGAAAGCACAGAATCCAGGCAGTTGGGCCGTTGGGTTTTGGGCCACAGGACCTGCCTCCGCCCTGGCTCTGGTCCCTTCAGGATACCCGACTCCTTGGCCTTCCCCCGGCCCCCCCCCCTCCGGCACGCACACCGTCGGTTCCCTGCTCTAGCAAAGCCCTCTCAGAGCACGCTAGCCTCCCACCCATGTTCCCACCTGCTCCCCAGCCCGTGGCCCACCCTAGCCCCGCGACTCCGGGCTTCTTGCGGCGGCGCGCGTCTGCACCCTTGTGTGGCCCTCTGCTCCCGCGGTGAGAGGCGGCGGGAAACGCTGCCCTCCCCCTCCCCCGGCGCCGCGCTCAGCTCCCGAGGCCGTGACCGCGCTGTTTGCTCTCCCTGCAGGCTCTTTTCCACCATGGCCCCCCTGACCAGCGCGTCGACCGCGGCCGCGCTCCTGAGACAGCCCACGCCGGCCGTGGAGGGCGCGGTGGCGTCGGGCGCGCTGGCCGACCCGGCCACCGCGGCCGCAGACAGACGCGCCTCTAGCATAGCGGCGCTGAGGCTCAAGGCCAAGGAGCACGCCGCGCAGCTCACGCAGCTCAACATCCTGCCGGGCACCAGCACGGGCAAGGAGGTGTGCTAAAGGCTGCCCTCCACCCTGGCGCCCCGGGCGCACCCCGAAAGGTCACCTCACTCAGCACCACTCAAGACCAAATGGAAACAGAGGACCAGCACACTCCCGAGACGGCACTGAGAGAGCGCAGCCGCCTTCGCAGCAGCCTGGATGCGGGCAAGGCAGCCCCTGGCGCTACCGGACGTGGCACCTCCTCGGCTGGCTGTCCACCCGCCCCTGCCCCTGCCCCTGCCCCCGCCACTGCCAATCTCGCTCCCACTCGAACGTCCGTTCTCTCCCGTTCTTACTTCGCTGAAAATATCATATCGGGGAGGTTTTCTCTCCAAGACGCCTGGTATTGAAGTTAAAAAATTTAAAAACCCAACCTCTCTTCCTCCTGGCACCCCACTTAGCTTTTTTTTTTTTTAAACAGCATTTTGGCGCTCTAAGTTGATCTCCCCAGCGTTGGCCCCGGTGTGAAGCCAGGGCCAGGGAAGCGAATGCCAATCTGTAAGATAGCTAACAGTGCACTTAACAGAAAGGGGCGTCTTGTTCTTGTTCTCTTCTTTATCATACACCAACCAAGGTTTTTATATCAAACCAAAGGGAAATACTCTGCTAGAATATGGACTGTTGAAGTCACCAAACTGTGATTATTGATTCTGTACATACCATTGTTATTAAAAAAAAAGAACAGAGCTTTGTATATTTGAAATGTTATAACGCAATTGCACTCAGCGTGGTATGGTAAAAGTTTGTCCTCTTGTAGATTCTTACTGTGTTGTAGATATGGTAGGGTTCCTAGACAAATATTTATGTACTCAAGCCCTTTATTTAACTTATTAACTGTAGAGGCTTCTGAAACCTTCAAGATAAAGGCAATGGTACAGTACTTTTGTGTAATGTGTAATTGTTATCACTTTTCCTTGCTATCTAGTGGAGAAGTGTCACGCTCAAAATAAAAAAAAAATTATATGTTTAACAAAAGGAAGTGTGAATGCTCTGTGCAGGCGCTGTGGGGTCAGCAGACGGGGCCCCCCAGAGGCCAGGGGTGGGCTCTGGCGCCCGGGCACCTCCTCGGTTCATCTGCAAGCGCGTTTTCCTGGCAGAGGCCCCAGGTCTGAACATCCTCAAAGGGATTCGGGTTTCCTCCATAAGTTAGGGACGCCGCCGCAGCGCTTTCTGCCGCATCTCGGCTCCCCCAGGTCGTGCCACAGCGGGAGCTGAGGGTCCGGGGCTACAGACGTGGGGTGGGCCCGAGGGGGGGCGGGGGTGGACGGTAGGCTTTGTTGACGGTGGAGATAGAAATTTGAAGCGAGCGGGAGTCTTGGCTCGGAAGGTGAAGGAAACTGTTCGTGGAAATTGCCACGTAGCAGGGAAGTGCGCAGTCCGAGATGACAGGTAATGGCGAGAGCAAGAAGCCGAGGCGCTGGCTTCCGAGGGGGCGGGCTCCACAGTATACGCGCAGGGAGGAGGCTGTGTGTGTGTGAGAGAGAGAGAGAGAGAGAAAGAGAGAGAGGAGAGACAGAGAGAGGGGGAGAGGGAGAGAGAGAGAAGAACGCAGAAACAGTGATGGAAAGGCAGCGAGGGGTATCCAAGTGGCAGATCGTAACTCGACAAATGTCATTACATCACTTATCCAGGCATTGGGAAATGTATACATTTTAAAAAATCTAAACAACTCAGGTTTCTTGAGGAGACCCGAACAGATTTGCAATCTGTAACCCCCTCGGCGCACTCCTTCCCGCGCCGGGAACCATGGCTTCTCCCTCCCCGCCCCGACCCTTCCTGCGCCCCTCCCGGTGACCGAGGGGTAAGCCCGCCCGCGGGGGCTGGGTCTCGCCGACGCTCCCAGGGTGATGGGAAAGGGAAGAGAAGCTTAATTAGTTTCAATTTGTAGTAATTAGCGCGCCGGACCTTTGGGGAGAGGGGCAGGCGGGGGGTGGGGTGCCGCCGCGGCGTGACTACCGGGCTTGCGGAGCGGGTGCCAGCCGCCCCGCCAGGCCGTGGGCCAGTCGGGCGCCGCGGGGGGCGGGGGCGAGTCTCTGGGCCGGCCGTCGGGCACCGCGCGCGCTCCCGGGCCGCGCCCTGCGGAAGGGGGGGCGGATCCCCTTGCGGCTGGGGAGCGCAAATGTGCACCGCCGAGGGGCAGGTGCGGGGTCGGACAGAGGTCGGAGGCAACTCGGGGGCGGGTAACCCGCTCGGCAGCTGCCGCGCTCAGGCCCGGGTGTCCTCGGCTCGCCCATCCGGAGCCCCCGCCGGCTGGGAACTTTGGGGAGCGCGCCCACGGGCTTCGCGGGCCCAGGCTGCTTTCCGGCCCCGGGCCGTCGGGTGGGCAGCCACCGCCGCCGAGCCCCGGCTCTGGACTCGCAAGGGCGGAGCTCGAAAGCAGAAGCCTGGACTGGGGCATGGGGGACGGGGGATGCCGCCCGCCACCTTTCCTTCCTCAGCCACTGAGGCCACACGCTCCATTCTCGAGTTAAGCGGGCCCGGCGGGAACTTTCTAGGACATCCCCTCGAGATCTGAGTGCCTCAAACCTCCAGGCTCCACAGGATCTCCTGGTGTGAAGGCCCCTTTCCCGGGGTGGGCAGGGTTACTCTGGAGTTTGGAGGTGGGGATGGGGGAGTGCAGGAGAAGAGGGAGTGAGGGAAAGGCTTTTTTTTTTTTTTTTTTTTTTTTTTTGGTGGTCAATATCAATTTTCCCTCGATTTTGGCTTTTGTTTAGGTAGGGCTTTTTTTCCTCTCCGGGCTGCCAGTTGGATGGTATACGAGAAACAGTACCATTCTTCCTGTTAATGAACTCTTTTTTAAGTCATTTTTTCTCATTTGACCCTTCCATGGAGCAGAAGCAAATTGCGTGAAATTACCTCCAAGGATTACATTTATTACTGGCCAATGAGAACCCCTCGCCTTGTTTTACAAACTCTTAATCCTATGTCATTCTGATGCTGCAAACAAGCCCGGTCCTGGGCCTCCTATTCTTTCAACTTTCCCCAGCTGGAGGGACCTCATTCTGCACTTAATATTCCCCATAAATATCACACGCTAAAGACCCCCTGACTTCCAGCAAGTCCACATTAAACATGTGACATGTCACGCATGACAAACTCTGAGTATCTTTTCAAAGCAGCATTAAAAGCAAAGAAACCAATTTTCTTCTCCTTCCAAACCTCCCCAAGTGCTGAATGATGGGGATTGGAAAGAGCCACTGGAGCGTACTTAGGGGGATTTTATGAGATTTTCCAGAATGATTTAATCTTATTGTGAGCATTATTAATGAATGGCAACCCAATTTGGCCCCAATATCTGGGAACGCAGTCACAATGCTGGGAGCGGCTGACCCCCCCAACCTTAAGCAAACCTCTTCCACCGTGGAGGAGGACATGCCGAGTCCAGGGGAGTTCAGGAGAGCCCCTGCGATGGGGGGCATGGCAGTCCCCTGTCACACCCAGGGCAGAATGCCCCACCACCTGCTTTCCCAGGGCCACCCCTACAGAGTCTTGGGATGAGGGGTGATTGGGAGCCTCTGTGGGAAGGATGAGGGGAAAGGGAAAGCTAACTTGCTACATTTTCAGACAGGCTAGCCGGATGTGGATGAGGCCCCGGAAGGAAAGGCAAGAAGGGCGTAATATTGCTATATTATCAGAAGGTGCCCCTGTGCTCTTCTGTCACCAACCACCAAGGGCCGCGCGGGCGGTTGGGGCGGGCATCATAGGTTTGTGGTGGGGAAGACGGAAGGTACCTGAATTGGAGAGAGGGACAATTGGAAAAGGTTTGGGACGACTCGGGACTTGAAACTCAGATTTCAGCTAAAGTGACCGGTATTGGCCCCAACCAGTTTCCCATTTTTTTTTTCCTATTAGCCCACTCCTCCTCCCTAACCAGGGCAAACATTTATCACTGTTGTTTTGGATTTGTAAAATCCAGAGACAAGGCACCCGTGGTTCTCCTTTTCGTATCATTTTGAGTGCGGAGATCTTACTGGATTGGAAGAGGGGGCTGAGGTTAGAGGGAAGGGA
Organism: Ailuropoda melanoleuca; assembly: GCF_002007445.2. Lineage (NCBI taxonomy): Eukaryota > Metazoa > Chordata > Mammalia > Carnivora > Ursidae > Ailuropoda > Ailuropoda melanoleuca. Next base: position 20,902,467 of record NC_048238.1, on the reverse strand, counting down.
ATAATACATGGGTTCGTTGAGCTTGTGTTTAGAGAGAAAAATGTGTACGTGAGCAAGTGTGCATGTGTATACACAACAGTGTGTGTGGACGAAGGGGGTCTTAAATAGGGCCTAAAAGGGTGTTTTGAAACCCTGAGTGCCATGGAGCAACTGCATATTTCACTGCCAGTGGCAGGCTGGCTGGGGGGCGGGGAGCAGGAAACCCGCTACCTGACGGGGTTGGGGGGAAAAAGCATTTTTCAAAGGAGAAAGTTGTGTTGTCTCTGGACGTTATTAACGGTCCACTTTGAAGTATACATTTTTTCCTTTAAAGAAAAGGGAGCGATTACCAGTTATACATTAAGACATGTCATTCAGTCATTTTTATTCATTCTCCGGAAATCTTCGTAAAAGCCTGAATCATACTTGTACAAGCAGCAATTTTGTTAATCCAGGGGGTTATTACTCTGGGCCCTTATTAGGTTCTACACCACTGCCAAGCAATCCTATAACCCTCTCAAAAGAAGTTTACCTCCCTGTTATCAAACCAGTAGTGGTATTTATACTGTGCAATAATTAGTGTATTACTTGAATCCACTAACACGTTCATTTTATCTCCGCACAAAACCTCCAGTCTGCTTATAGAAAGCTTGTGCCTCCTTTGGTGCTGGTAAAGTGGTGAAAGAGTGAATTGAAGGCTGGTTGCACTTTCTCCTTTGCCTCGCCTTAATTCCCATCTCTTTTTGCTCTCATCCAATTAGCACAGTGTATTAAGCGGTTTATCATCTCATAGTCAGCTATTGAGAGAAACAAGGCGAGCACTTTGCAATGGAACCTGCGCTCCTTTGACACCCTCAGGTACTTACATATTCCACTGTGCTATGAATAATAGAGCAAGAATGGAGCGCTAATTCCCTCATCAAAGAATGCCTTGTCTGCTGCTTTGCTCAACAACACCATTCTGATCAAAAGAAAAGCAATAAAGCTTAGCATAACAAAACGAAACCTACTTATTAGCTTAGTGGTTAAATTAATGCAGAGCCGCTGCTATTCAAAACCAAGGTTTGAAAACAGCCTCCAACAACCTGATAATGCTGCCTTCGGGATGAAGGAATTTTAATCTGAAATTTGAGGCTGGCTCAGATGAGTTCATCTATTAAACGGCTATAAGGAAGCTCCGCAGCGAGCCGTTCAATTAAGAAATATTTAGGTGAGGGGAGAGAGAGGGAGAGAGAGGGAGTGAGAGGAGGGAGGGAGGGAAAGGCAAGGTGGCTTTAAGTTGGGGATGGGACCACTGAATGGAGGGGCTGGGGGAGTCTGACAAGAGGGTCTGGGGCTTGGTGTGTTTTTCTTAAAACCCTGACACAAGATAGGGGAATGTGTTTCTGGAGTTTCCTTATCTTTGCATCTCCTAGCAAATGAATTTAAGAGCTACATCTGAAAAGGCATGTCGTTGTGCGCATGTGATGGAGGTTAAGAGGTGGGGATGGGCAAGAGAAGGGGGTGGGGGTGAAGGGCACTGAATTCATCTCCTTTCCACATCCCCTCCCAAACCCCCACCTGTGAACCTTGATTAGCCCCCGTGTCTTGGGTAAGACTCACAAGATTAACTCCATCTGTTTCCTGGACAAATTAAAATCTGGAGCATGATCTGTGTAGCGTTTTCCACTTCTGGCCTCCCCTCTGCCCCTTTAAATGAGGGCAAGTTGAGGTTTAGCCAGCGCCGTCGGAGACAAATGCGCACCCTGTTGGAGGCAGATCCTACCGCCTGAGTCCAACAGGAAAGGTGCCCTTTTCAGAGGCACGGGACCGTGAGAAGAGCAGGGCTCTTTTAGGGCACCGCTTCCCAAATGGCCCAGATAAAATTCAGCCCAGAGGTTTAGTCTGGGCCAGTGTTCAAAATGTATTTTAAAAAAATTATTTGCCAAGGCTTAGAAATTGAGCCACTTTAAGGAGTATCTGGATTCTTGGCTTCTCTTGAAAACCAGATCATGGGGCCACCCTGGGCTCCAGCCCTTCCAGCATCACCGAGTAACCTCCGTCCTCTTTGGACAGGACATGCCCACTCTGGTCCGCCACAGTCCCTGCCACTCTGCCGTGTGAGCCCGGCTCGGTTCATCCACTCAGCGTTAGCACTTGAGCTTAATAAGATCCTCGCCCAGGAGCCTGTGGAGACGTGGGTTGGCTCCCCCTTGCAAAGAAGTGGGTGGCATTTCTGCACCCGTCCCACCCACTGCCCTAACAACTGACAAAAATCAAGTAGAAACCTTCCTCGGAGAAAAGTGAGTGCTAATGAAAAGTCAGTGCTTCTCCTGTGTTCTAATAGATCCACTGGAATTCTTAATCAAAGTTGCAATTTCAATTTTCTGTAAAATTCTGGACTCTGTATGTGCCTCCCAGAAAAGCCCCTCAACTAAGCTGCAGTTTCAGATCAAATGAGGATGTACCTTCGGCTGGTGGGGGGCGGTCAAGATCCTGGGGTCCTGGGATCCAGCCCTGCACCTGCACCCTGGTACTCCCTCCTCAGCCGGGGAGCCTGCTTCTCCCTCTCCCTCTGCCCCTCCACCCACTTCTCTCTCTGTCTCTCTCTCAAATGAATGGATAAAATCTTAGAAAAAAAAAAAGAGAAAGCATCTATGGCTCTATTAGCTATTTTCGGGCCTGGGCTATGCTACATCTAACTTCCTACAGACTTGCTACAGAAACAGGTCCTGCCCTCACGGTGCTTGCTAGCTAGATGCAGAGACAAGAAGCAGAGCAGTAAGAAGTTATTTCAGCGTCCTGGAGTTTCTTGATGACCAAGTTCAGGATAACTCTCTATTTGTATTTACCATAACACCCCAGGTTCCAGAAACCAAGGAAAATATGCCTTCTCTTCAGAAAGCAATGTGGGGGCGTAGGCTCCAGAAGCACACATTGGAGAACCATCTCTAGAACTTTATATGACAAAAACAATGAAAACCACACTACTCTCTTCATTTCCCGAAGCAACATGGCTGTTCCCACTTGGGACAGGTTGGGGAGCGTGACATACCAAGGCATTCATTAATTAACCGACAGGGCCCTACACACGAATTGTCTCTGCTTAGAACCTCTGTCTCTTATACGGAGGAGAAAGTGAGGGAGAGAAAAGAGAAAGCAAAGCAAGACAGAAGACAGTGTCATCTCCACTGCTTTCACAAGGGGATTCACTAGTGTCCATGATGAGTGGCCTTTCTCCTGTGGGAGGCCTTTCTCTCAGAAGCCATTGGTCTCCTCCTTCTTCAAAAATAGACACCACTGGGCTCTTGGCTTAGCTCTCTGACTGTCCAAGTCAGCAAAGCACATAAGAAACCTTACTTCATCTCTTAAAGGACCCGAAGTCCACAGCAATTCTCCCAAATGCTGCTGAGAACATTCAGACATACAGCACTTGGGCATCTCAGAGCTGATTTTGAACCGGGCTGAGGTTTGGGAAGGGGATGGCCTCCAGTCATCCCTTACTCCTGGCTGCCACCTCTAGCCAACATTTTGCCCCTGATAAAGATTCACTGAGACTACTTTCCTTTCAGAGAACTTTATTTAAGCAGGCGGGAAGAAGCACAACATATTTTTCTTTTAGAAAAACAGGTAGACATTTAAAAAAAATATATAGCACAGTGTACAGGGGAAATATATTCTGTTAGTATAATCTTACCAATAATGTAAGAATGGAAAGACTGCTATATTGAAACTGCTATACTGAAATGCATTTGGCTTCCGGCAAAGAGGCACCACTGTGAAGAAATGGAAAAAGGAAAAAAAAAAAAGCAAAACAGAAAAAGCCAAAACAAAAAACCAAAACAGCACCAGGGCTAATTAACCAAACCTCCTCCCAATTTCTTCTGAATACAACACAATGATCCTTGTCCCAACCTCTACACATTTTAAAGGAAATGTTATCGGATATCAAATTATTTTAAAATGTGTTTTCCTACTATATAAACCTTACCTGGACTTTCTACTGAAGGGGGGAAAAAAGGCATGTGAGTGCAAAGCACCTGCTCAGTGTGTGTGTGCACGTGCAACTCTGGAGCGAGTCAATGAACAAATACGCTCTGTTTAATCTGTTTAGTAGATGCAAGGCTCCTCTATGTCCCCCCTCGGCTACCTATATAAAAGACAAGACTGAAAAGGACAGCCGCTCCTGGAACCAGCGGCTCGGGCAACAGTTGGGTTTAGACTGGGTTTAATTGGTGTGTGAAAAGGCAAAATGTTAGCACTCCTACCAGGCTTCATAAATCTCTCTCTGGGGGCAGCTCTGCTGAAGGCCCTGGGGCAAAAGCCTGGGGTCCCCTGCATTCCAGCCACTCTCTAATTTCTCATCCCTCACCTACCCCACCCCTCGAAATCCAGTCCCGAATAGGAAGCAGCCAGCTCTTCAGCCACTTTGCAAAGGGCTCCAGGCCGTGTTTCAATAGTGGGGGATATACTGTGACAGGAAGGCTCTTCCCGTGTTCTCTGATGCTCGGGAGATGAGTGACTGTTGCGGTCCCCCTTCGGTAATGCCCTGAGATGCAGTCCTAAAGGAAACGTGATGCCCGAGAAGCAGGCAGGGCCCCGTGGAGGTGGTGAAGTTGCCAGGAAGCCGGTCTTCTTGCTTCATGCCCCCTCCCCCCCACTGCCCACTTCTGGGGTTCCCTCAGGGCCTCACGGCACAGTCAGCGAAGAGTTTGCTGAGGTTCACTTCCGAGTAGCCACTTCGGGACAAGAACTGCTCTGCCGTGTTCTTGAGTTTTTGGTAGTCCTGACGAACTTTGGGGGTAAAAAACTTCTTCCACTTATCTAAAAAGAAATAAAAATAAAAGGTTTACAAGTCTCAGAGATAGCGTCCTTAAAGGCCATTGAGTATTTATTGGTCAAGCACTAGAGAAGAGGGTGTGGATTCTGTTCGCAGTTCCGTGTCTTAGATGTCCTCACGGTCCCGTGGCTGGTCTACACCCAGGGCCAGTCCCATGCCGGGATGGAGGGGGCGGGTGAGACCCCTAGATTCCTCTGTGGGAGCCTGTCTTCCTTTGCCCTGCTCGCCGCTTCTCCCCACCTCCCTGACACAGCGGCCCGGGGGACAGGCAGGGCAGGGCCCCGCTCTACGGATGCGAGCTGCAGGTGCAGCAGCCAAGGTGAGCCCCACCTGCAGCAACTGCTCTCGCCGCGCTGTCAAGCATGTGCGTGCAACTGCATGCAAAGGATGGATGTGGCAGGAAAGACTTTGCCTCAAAGGAAGCCAGAGCCTCCCAGAGCAAAGTCTGGAGCAGCTGGGCCTAGTTGGCTTTCAGGCCCTTTGGTCTGTGTCCCTCGGCTACACAAAACGCCCCTGTTGACAGAGGTGAGGGGTAGGCTGTCTGGAGAGCACCTGTCCATTGGTACGATTTCTTCTTCTTTGTCCACACTGTATGCCTGTGAACTCTGGGTATGCAGCAGCCCTTCCTCTGTCTCCTGCCGCTTCTACCCACTCGTCTCTGGCCTTCCCATTTTGAGAAGGGCACTACCAGCCAGAGAGGAGATCCTTCCCTTCCCTTCCCAGAGGCTGCTACCTCTAAACTGGCTCGTTTAAAGGAGCAGTAGGGCCGAGACACCGAGGTCTGATCTTTTGAAAAATAAAGCGACCTTGCCCCTGATGCTTAAGATGACACAGTTTTGGTTCAAAGCTGCTCAGGAACCCCGTGAGGTGTTTGGAGAGGCCGACTTTTTTTTTTTTTTAAATCCCCATTTGCTGGCTGAGGAAGGTGGGAGGTCAAGTCACTCACCAGAGGTCACACAGCTGGAAATCTGGGATGAAGAAATGCAAGCCCAGGTATCCAGAACCCTGAGTCCACACTTGGGAAGACAGGCTCACTCGTGCACCGCCCTCACCCTACCCTGCGTGCCAGCTCCCAGAATGAGGTGCGCAAGCCGCCAGACGCCGGCCTGTGCCAAGCCAGGCTGCCCCACGCCCTGGAATAGGAAAGCATCGGGAAGCAAACACGGAAGGAGTGCACATCAACCAAAAAGGAAAACCCCAGTGAAACAACAGAGCAACACCGAAGTCTACAAAACACCGGGCAAACTAAAGCTGAGTCTCAAGATCTTTGCTCCTTAGCTACACATTCGCATTTGTTCTCCACGACCTTTTCTAAATTACGGCAATTGCCTTTCAAGAAACAACAACAAAAAGTTTTGTGGAGAGGATTTAAGTGCCCAAGGGAGGTGGAAAAAGAGAGGCGAGGAGGGAAAGGGAGAGGGAGGGAGGCATTGGTAGCCGGCTATAGAAAGACACTTTGAAAGTTCTAATTATGGGAGTCTGGGAATCCACAACAATGGCCCCCCGAGCAGGGGCTGAGCAGGGGCGGCGCTCCCGGCAGGCCAGAGCTGCGGCGGCGCCCGGGCATGTGAATGACACAAGCGCAGGTGCTGACTGGGGCGACTGGGGCGCACATTTCAAGAGCTGCAGAATAAGGAGCAGGGGAGGAAGGGAGAGGGCATCGCTCCTGATGTGTTTACCTCCTCTGCTGATGGGATATTGACTTTTCCCACCAGGTTGGTTAGAAAGGGGACTATTTACGCTGCCACACAGCAGAGTTAGAATGACAACCAGCGTCACTCGGTGCTCTTCTTCGTAAAAGACAAGTGTGACCGCCAGCATATCCCATAGCCAGTCAATACAGCCAAGCACCATTCCACGCCAGTTAGACATGCAGATAAAAGCTCCCACTTGCTTCCCCAATGAGAATTTAATCAATAACATATGGAAGGTCTTCTAGGAAACAGAACCACACGAGCTGGCACAGGCGCGGCAGAGGGGGAAGCAGGGGGGGGGGCCCTACCCCTTCTTTGTGTTTTTTGTCAGCCCCCTTCAGGCACGTAGACCCCCTACGTTAGGCTTCGCATGAAACTGCTCTCCTGTTTCCTTTTACTGCTACACCCACCACCATAGAACTGAACGGAAAATACCAGCGTTAAAGGGTGGAAACCAGTTAATGTGGCCAGGAACACCTGATTCCTTCTCCCTGCTCTGGTTTTGGGAATTGGTAAAGAGGCCACTGGCACAGGCACTGCAGGTCAGGCACTGGATGACAACAACTGTTAAAGAGACTCCAAGAGGCCATCGGCAAGGGGCAGGGAAGACCAGCCCACCCCGGTCCACAGAGATGCCAGGGACTGGGGCTGTTGCTGTCTCAACAACCAGCACGAAGAATCCAAACTTCATCAACTGGGGAAGGCAATGCTTTTTCTACATACAAGTGCACCAGCCAAATATATTCCAGTGGCCAGAACTATCACTGAAATCACTCATTTTAATACCCCAGCGAAGCGAATCTACTTTTCCTGGGAATAACCTCTGAGGAACACATATCTACAGCTTACTGGTGCTTTCTACATGCTGACTCCTTAGAGTTATATATTAATTATCAAAAATATCCTGTCCCCAACCCTTACGAAAGCAGTGAAAACCAAGGTAGCCTAGACATTAATTATTGACAGTATTTTACCAGGCACGAAAATGAACCGCTAATTTAAAAGGTGGTTTCTACTGATTGGAATAAAAAACCTCACAATCAGGCAAGTTACAGTGTTTGCTATATGGGATGAACTAGACCATCACCTGCAGGTTGAACCTGTCTTAAATATTTTCTTTAGAAGTTAACGGATCCAATCAAACGTTAGAACTGTTTGATAAAATGGAGCGTTTTCCATCGAAGGAAAGCATCTATACTTCAGAGATTTTATTTCCCTATCAGTAAACCAAAAATCTTTTTCAGCTGTACTCTTTGTAAAAACCCCTTTTGGACTTAAGGAAACACACTCAACTAGAAACCACGAGGCAAAGACATTTTAACATCGCCTACTGGTTATTTTATTTTAATTAAGGCAGGCTTAGGCACACAGGCAGCAGCCGTCTCTGTTCTGAATGTCTGTTTCATTTATTTCCGTGCAAAGGTATCAAACAACAGTCAGTTATAATTGATTCTGTCAGGTGTTATACAGTCAGTCATAATTGTCTCTGTGTAGAGGTGTGTCAATTTACTATATCTGAATTAAATATTCTGTCAATTATGAAATCAGGTAATAATTTCAGTCAGTTTTTTAATTGCATGGCTTCCCACCATACAGTTCTCTGCTTTCCCACCGTTTCTAATCCATAGCCTCCCTCTCTCAATGCAACGTGAGCTTTGCCTCAAGGGGTGGAATGCCAGAAGCTTTAGGAATTCTGAAAGAAAGCCACTTTATGATTTAAAGCCACCCAAACTATAGAGAAGTGCTGGAGCCTCTGGCCTGGCCGGCTCTGTCCTGAGTATCCATCAATCACCGGGTCTGGGCAACGCAGAGTAGTTGAAAGATCTTAAGAGAGATCTATGTTTCAAAGACAAACGCATTCGGGCCCCCGATCAACTAACAAGTATATAAACACTTCTCAAAATAAGAAATAAAAACCATCATCTTCCAGTCAGTTCTTTAGAAACAAATTCACAAGGCACAGCGCCAGGCACACTCTGTGTACAAGGCATTTACTGACTGAACAACGCCTCGAGGTCCAAGTCTCGCCCGTGAAATCACATGGTAGACGCTACCAGATTTCTAAGGGCTGAAGAGTCTGTTGGTCCACTATCCAGCTCCATTCCTACTTATAAATAATTATCTCCAGTTTTCTTTTTCTCTTTTTTGTTGATACCAAAATACAGCCTTCAAACAGAATAAAATATCCATGGTTTAGCTCAAGTACTCTACTAGGCTGATGTGACAAGTATTTAGAAGCGTGATTATAATTCTCTCCACTACTGGTCTGGTTCAGGTTCAATTAACACAGGCTTGCTGCAGCCTGGTGGTGGTGCTGCAGGGCCCCCCCACCAGGAAGGGCTGGTCAGTGCAAGTGTGGGAAAGAGCAGGGGGTGATGGGAGAAGGGAGGAGACAGGGCGAGAGATGTAAAGAATGCCACTTCCACAGCAGAAAAACAGAAGGGGAGAGTCGCGCCCCTCACCATGTTTCAGTGGAGAGAGTCACCTTGAAAGAGATCAAAAATTTCCTTTCAACTGGATGAAGTGATTCTATCAGGGTTGGGTTTGGGGTGTTTGTATTTGTCATGTCGGAAGAAAATTGCCCATGCAGCCCCCTTGCTGAGGTTATAAAAAGTACTGTCAACCACACTGGACAGAATTTTTTTGGGGGGGTGCAGAGAGGGGAAAAAAACACATTGTGCAGGATCATTAAGCACTGTTGTATAAATAAAGTTAGAAGATCAAACGAAAGAGGGGACTCGGGTTAAATGCTGGAAGACAAGCTTAAATAAAGTTCTAAGAAAAAAAGCAAGGCACGCTGTAATTCCAAGAACCTATTACTTCAGACAATTTACTTCAAAAAATAAAATCAGAATGGTAAATGATTACCCAAAAGCAATCATGTCATCATCACTGAGAGATGGAATAAAATAATTTTTTGTGAAGTGGCTGAATGAGAGCAACTTAAAAGCCACGGAGCCTGTCAGAAGCACATTATTTCTTTTTACACCCCGTTTCCCAATTCATCTCAGTGCTGCTGACTAACCTCGGCTCCCAGCAGGTGGAGCATTTAAAATAAATAGCATTTCCTACAAAACGCGCTCCAACTGCCCCATGACAGACGCTTCCAATTCCCGGCCAGCCACTGGATCAGCTTCAGCGGTATCTAACAAGGTGTAAATACAATAACAAGCATGTAATTAAGTGAGCATGATGAAGTTAATGGAGATAATTCATTCCATTTTGGGCTTATGAATATTCTATTAGATGTTATCAGGCAGCTGGAATAGCTGTTAATTTAATCATCATTCAGACCAGCAAAATGTTCTTTGTGCGAGCATAATTGCAGAGAATGAATAATTGATTTGACAATTGTACCAGTGGATTTCAAACAGTTCTGTGCGCTCTCAGAGCAGGAAGGGAGGAGAACTGGAATACTCAAAGCACTGAAGAGGTGGCAGAGAAGCCAGCCTGTAAATTGAACATTATCAGGACACAGATAAAGGACAATTTTTATTTTATCAATGCAACACAATTACATTACAGTGCGCTAGTAATCATTCTGCCCACACTTTAAAAAGGGAAATAAATTACTCTTCATGGGAAAGGACAAAAAGAAATATCAAAACCATTTAGAATCCATTGATATTGGATATTTAATTTTTTTGCATTATATTTTATTGTAGGAAATATCAAACTGTGTTTGAAATTGCTGGCACATTTAACTCTGTTACCTGCAATCAGGTACACAGATTGTATTTTACACGTATCTCTGCATTACAGCATGTTCTATGAATTACAATGACTTTATTGCAATTTTTCAAAATTACCCTAATGTTTAAAAAGAGCCATCATTGTGGTATACAAAAGTATTGTACACTTAACTACAGAACTCTGTTCTGGATACGGTGAACAACCAGCAAAATCTTATTCTCCAAATGGGTCTATACTGCATCTGGGCGGAAAAAGTAGCAACAAAATGTTGACCTCGAAAAACAAGCAGTTTCCAACACGAAACTAAGTTTTATCAAGGATAAACTCTACCAAAGACCTATGGTTCTGAGTTACTGACCCAGCAGACAACAAGTCAGGGCCCCCCAAGGCCCCCAGTGGGACTACAACTGCAGTTTGCAAATAGCCTTCACGGCATCCTATTCTACAAGCCTGTGACTAACTTTTAATTTATAAAATTAAAGAAAAATTTTTTTTAAGTTTTTATTTAAATTCCAGTTGCTTAACATACCGGGTAATATTTGTTTCAGGCGTACAATGTAGTGATTCAACACTTCCGTACATCACCCAGGGCTCATCACAAGTTACAAGCTTGTAATTTAATCAAAGCCAATGGGATAGATAGCAACCTCAGCGGAATTTGATGTGAGCGCTATTTTTCAATACACAGGAAGTCATGAGAAGATAGGAATATTCTAAATATCTTAATGTCGAATCAATGTTCTGTGACAGACAAGAACGAAGATGATTAGCCCCACGTCAGTGTTGCTCAAGGAGGGTTGAAAAGTAGAATCACCTGGGAAGCTACCCCCCAACCCCCCTGGCTAACATACCCATCCAGTGCCACCACCCAACTCCATTCTCACATGTCTTTGTGGAGAAAAGAGAGGTGAAAAATGTGTTTATTAGCTTTTTATCTTACTTTATTTTTTTAAGAGTGAGAGCACGTGAGTGGGACCCAGGGAAAGAGAAGGAGAGAGAATCTTTAGCAGGCTTCACGCCCAGCATGGAGCCCAACACAGGGTTTGATCTCATGACCCTGAGATCATGACCTGAGGGGAATCAACAGTCAGACGCCTAAGCAACTGAGCCACCCAGTTGCCCCTGTTCGTTGGCTTTTTAAAGATTCGCAGATTCTGATGAGTTTACACCTCTTCCACTGAGGATAAGAACCACCAACTTTTCAGGTATTTCCAATTACAATGGCCTCACAGCACTGAAATAGCATTTTCCACCACCACAATTCTTCCTGAAGACCTCAGTCTTACAAAGGCTCATGTCAGCAACAATATCTAAGAAGTGTACACCATACATTTATGGTTCACATACTATTTCTAATCTGGATGTTTAACGATCTTAAGCTCTACTTACATGGTTTCTGAACCTGGATGCATAAACCAATTCAGACTGATTAATATACTATTTGGTGACATGCACTAACCACAGGATCTGGAAATCATTTACCCTGGAGAGTGAACAGGGTGTGGGTGTGTACATGGGCTGGCACACTCTTGGGAGCAAAGGACAGGCAGGGGAGGGAAAAGAGAATGCCTAAGTATTAAATGCAGGAAGTGTAGACTGGGAGCTAGCATTGGCTTCAGAACTGGAAATTCTGGACTCATTTCTGGGCTCTCATCTCTGGATGTCAAGCCCCTGCTTATTTTCCCTCACTTTAATGAACGAGTGGGTTGAAGGGTTAGTGTGCCAGCAGTTTCCAGGAAGAAGTAGCGCTCACCAAATGTTAGTCACCACCGACAATGACGGCAATAGGCGGTACAAGCTACAGCCACGTTCCAGAGGTAGGAGAAGAAAGAGCCTTCACGGTCTAGCAAATATGCACAAGGGGCACCTGTGGAATGGGTTCCACACTCTGGGTCTGGGCCAAAGGCTGTGGTACCAGCTAAGCTTTTATCTTCTTGGGGATAAAGGCAAAGAACACAGGCCTTGCCCTGGTGGCTCCTTGATCCTCTGGGTATTCCCTTCTCACCAGCCTTCTGTTCTCACAGCATAGGCTACTGTGTCAGAGACAGTTCTAATCCACGTAAATGGATGGAAATGTGGTTGCGCCACAGTTGGACATGAAAGTAACAGCTGTGCTATGATCAGGGTCTAAGCCACTGCCACTTTCTAGACAGAAGACAGAGAAAGGGCTGTGCCCTCCTCAATCCTGACATTAAGGCAAGCCACCTCTAACACTCCCATCTGCACACGGGGGATGGATGCAGCCACAACTACTCCAAGGGTTCTTACATTTCCTGGGTTCCATCTTTGTTCGTGGGTAGCATATATTACCTCTCAACTTCTGTATCACGTGTCTACATGTGTCATACCCAAGATGGTTAATTACGTTCTCTGTGGAGGGAAAAACTTTTTTAAAAAAGTTTTTGTTTATTTATGTCAGAGAGAGAGAGAGAGCGCACAGGCAGGGGGAGTGGCAGGCAGAGGAGGCAGCGCAGGGAGAGGGAGAAGCAGGCTCCCCACTGAGGGACTCCATCCCAGGACCCTGAGATCATGACCTGAGCCGAAGGCAGATGCTTAACTGACTGAACCACCTGGGCATCCCAACATAAGCATTTTTGATTAATTCAAACAAAATAGGTATTCTGGCAACATATTTTTAAAAGATTTATTTATTTGAGACAGACAGCAAAAAGAGAGAGCGTGCAAGAGAGAGAGCACACGCTCACACGCGAGGAGGTGCAGAGGGAAAGGGAGAGAGAGTCCCAAGCAGATTCTGAGCTGAGCATGGAGCCCAATGCGGGCCTCGATCTCAAGACCCTGAGATCACGACCGGGGGTGAAACCAAAAGTTGGACGCTTAACCGACTGTGCCACCAGGCACCCCAGGTATTCTGGCAACATATTAATATAATAAGTGACTATATATTCTTCCAGGTTGTTAGATGAGCCCTCAGTTCTTCACCATGCAGGCCCACCCCAGGACAGCTCATAACATGGCAGCTGGTTTCCAGCAGAGTCATCAGTCAGAAAGCGAGAAAGCACACTCAAGACAGAAGTCACAATCTTTTGTAACCTAATCTCAGAAGTAACATTCCATCCCTTTTGTGACTCGGTCTTGCCGACACTCAAGGGAAGAGGATTACTGCATAAGAGTGAAACTAACAGGCAGGGATCACTGGCTGCCATCTTAGAAACTGCCTATTAGAGAGGGCCATTGCCCTGGATAAGCGGTGGGAATACAGGAAAACATGAATAAATATATTATTTGCCAACTTGTTGGGTTATGTATTATGCAACATATGCTATAATATGCTATTACAAAAAAGCCCACAGATTCAGCATGCAATGTCTAAGAGATGGGGGAACTCTAAGGCCTTAAGAAATCTGAGAGGAAGCAGAGGAAGTCAAAGGCAGACTTTGAAACGACTGCTTACCATCAAACTCATTACCCAAAGAAAATATAGGAAGGCAAATTCTGTACCAGATACATTTTTTAGCTGCTCTGGATTTAATGTTTATGTAAAATGGATGTGGTTTTGGATTTCTGACTCATCAGATACAATATAAATATTAAAACTTAGAGAACTAACTATAAAGCCGGAAATACCAGTGTTGTCAGGGTATCAGGATTAATAACCTTTATCTTCTTAAATTCTACGAACTGATACACCGTAATCTCTCTGGGATGAGTTCTTCCATTAAGCTACTGTGATTTTGTCCTTGGATACCTGAAGACTGTGAGGTATTCCTAATTCCAGAATATATCAGTGAGACTTTTTAAACAGGATTCTCCACCAGTTTCCATAGAACTGACCATATATCTTGAAACATTAACTGATTAATCACTAAGATAGCCACTGTACCTCTTTGTCAATTCTTCCAAAGACTCCAGGACTGTCCAGGGAAGGTAATGGGCGGCAGCTCTTTCACCATCCTTAGCCACTTTAATACTGACATCCCTCCTCTTCCACAATTAACATCAAGGCTCCATGGAAAGTGACTGTCCTAAGGAAAAACTACCTTAGAGAAAAGGCTGGAGGCTCACGTGAGACTAGATGACCTAAATGAAGCCATTAATAAATATAAGCTGAATGGAATGAAATTCTCCCTGCAGAATTTGTAAAAATTTGGGAAGACTGGACTAAAACCTACTGAAGGTGACTTTCTCTTATTTTGTTTTAAAGATTTTTTATTCATTTGACAGAGAGAGAGAGAGACAGAGAGAGAGAGAGAGAGAGAGCACTAGCAGGGGGAGCAGCAGAGAGAGAGGGAGAAGCAGGCTCCCTGCAGAGCAGAGAGCCGGATGTGGGGCTCGATCCCAGGACCCTGGGTTTATGACCTGAGCCGAAGGCAGACGGTTAACCAACTGAGCCACCCAGGCACCCTTTCTCTTAAAAGAGATGGTCCCTTCAGGCTTCCTTCTTACAAGGATGGGCAAACACTGAGCACACGTGCTGATTCCAAAATGGGGGGGGCAGTATTTACTTGGAGTAGTAAGCAAATATTTGGTATTTTATGTTTTATACCTTTCGTTATTATAGGTCAAGGATTAGCAAACTATGACCTGAAGACCAAATCTACACTGCCCCTTGTTTTTGTCAATAAAGTTTTACTGGAACATGCCCTGTGTTTCTTCGTACTGTCTCTGGCTATAATCATGAAGCTGAGTAATGGCAGTGGAGCCCGTCTGGTTCTCAAAGCTCAAAATCTTCACTACCCAACCCTTTATAGAAAAACACTAGCCAGGGGCGCCTGGGTGACTCAGTTGTTAAGTGTCTGCCTTCGGCTCAGGTCATAAACCCAGGGTCCTGGGATCGAGCCCCACATCGGGCTCCATGCTCTGCTGGGAGCCTGCTTCTTCCTCTCCTACTCCCCCTGCTTGTGTTCCCTCTCTCGCTGGCTGTTTCTCTGTCAAATAAATAAATAAAATCTAAAAAAAAAAAGAAAAGAAAAGAAAAGAAAAACACTAGCCAATTCCTATTATAGAGAGGGTTACAAAGGTACATATCCTATGGTTTCATCCTAACAATAACCCAGTAAGTTGAACAGAAGAGACATTATACCCATGAAGAAACCGGACCAGGAGGCTTTCTGCAAGGTCACAAATCTAGTTCATGCTCTTTCCTCTAAAGTCTCTTTGTGGAGAGACACGAAGAGAAACTCTTATTCTCCTACTCCTCAGCCTGCACAAATTTTTTTTTAAGGCACAAGTTCTCCTCACAGTACTCTTACATAAGATTTTCCATAGCTGGCCCAGGCAACTGAAAAGTCTTTGGAATTTTAACAAATGCTGATGCAGGATGCTACAATGAACATCCTCATTTTTTTTCACGCATAAAATGGAGCTGCTAGGGCATGTAAGGCAAAATGTTCCACTTTATAGATGTTTAAATTTGCTCTAATTAAAATCAGAATCTTTATTTCAGTATTTTTTTTTGGCTTTTCTTGGATGAAGGTCAAATGATATTGGAGAAGAGATGGAATGAGCACATCAGGGAATGTCCTATTGCATATTCCAGATTCTTCTCGAATGCATAACCCCTGCGGTAAAACTTAAGAAAATCCTTATACCTGCTACTTAAAAAAAAAAAAAAGGGGGCCTCTGGGGCATGTGGCTGGTTCAGTCAGTAGAGAGTGTGACTCTTGATCTAGGAGTTATGAGTTTGAGCCCCATGTTTGGTGTAGAGATTACTTAAAAACTGTAATCTTGGGGCGCCTGGGTGGCACAGAGGTTGGGCGTCTGCCTTCGGCTCAGGGCGTGATCCTGGCGTTATGGGATCGAGCCCCACATCAGGCTCTTCTGCTATGAGCCTGCTTCTTCCTCTCCCATTCCCCCTGCTTGTGTTCCCTCTCTCGCTGGCTGTCTCTATCTCTGTCGAATAAATAAATAAAATCTTTAAAAAAAAAACTGTAATCTTTTTTTTTTTTAAAGGCTTCTTATTAAGGCATTTTTTTGAGAGAATCTGTTAGTAGCTGGAGAAACTCACCACCTCCATTTCTGTATGCTTAATATGCACACTTTTCGCTGCCAAGCAAGAATCCCCACACTGCTCTGCATTTTTACTATGAGAATCCTCAACATATACTTTTTAATGCTTAGTCCAAAGATAATTACAAAATGGGTCTTACTGATTTGCAAATTGTTGCTATCCATTTAAAGCTATGTCACATTTACAACTCAATGATTAAAAGGGAAAGCAGTATGTCTTCCCCTGCACAGTTCTTGATTAAGTCACTGAATTCTCTGAAGCCTCTGACCTTGTTCAGCAGCCTCTAGGCCAGCATTTCCCTCACTTCGCAGATGGAAGCAGAGAGTTCCAGGGGAAGGCAGGTAGTAAAGGAACACAGCAGAATGACAGAATGCCTGAAGCGCAATTCCACAGAACAGGAGAAAGGTGCCGAGGGAGGTCTAACTGCTGGCCTGGATGCATCTCACCATGCAGGGCAGTTGCCTTCCCGTATTAAGACAGGACCACTGACACTCCAGAGTGTGCAAGGGATTCGCTGAGATGGCACTAGCGAGTGGGATGGTTCTGAATACTGCCTGCATCGTTCCTGGAGTCTTTTCTTGCATATGTTAGGAAAAATAGAAATGCTCTCAAAGTAGAAACTGAAGGAAAATAGGGATCTGAAACATGCTTGAAAATAAGCCCAGAAAACCAGTGTGATACCTGGAAAGAACTCTGGACCAACGTAAGACCGAGAATTTGTAGACACTATAAATCCTGATCGGTGGGGCATATTAGGCTACCCCCATCTCTACCACCAAACGACTCTATCTCTTATTGGCAAATAACCTGTGCTTGGACTTCTGCACTTGTTCTTTCAACAAATATTTACTGAGCACCCGCTGGGTGTCAAGGACAATTTGGGATTGGGTGGGGCCAAATTAAGGAATCAAAAGATAAATTAGTGTGACCCCTGTACTTTAGCACCAGTTTGGCATTCCAGCTGGATTAAAAAAAATACATAAATAAGTAAAGGCAGTACAACTCCATGAACCCACAAGAGAAGCACAAATTATTAACTCATTTAACAAGTATTTTCTGAGTGCCTACTACATGCCAGATACTGTTCTAAGCCTTGGGGATACAGGAACGAACCAGACAGACAAAAATGACGGCCTTCATAAGGTGGAGAGTCTGGTGAAACTACAGATATGATTGACATAAAGAGAACAACCCATCAGAGATAGCAGAAAGCTGAATAAAATAGAAGGCAGCCATCCCAGAAATCTGAGTTGCTTTTATCGTTACTCCAATACACCTAATAGATCACAACTCAATTATTTTCAGCACAGATTATACGATATTTATGTAATTTTAAAAGTGTAAATAAATTCTGAGGCAATGGAGCAGGCTTGCAGTGTTGCTGCCACCCTCAAAATAGTCCATCTATTGGCCCTGATTTTAAAAATATGGCTCACTCCAAAAGACATCCGATCCAATGTCTACAGCTGCCATCTGGCCTACAGCCATCGTAGGGAGTCGCTTTCATTCACAAGCAGTGCCAGTGGAGGGGGGATATGAGACGGAGAGAGGGTAAATTCCATTTGTGCTATTAAAAAAAAAAGTAGAACAGTGAACCCAGTGGTTGAAAAGTGAAGAGAAAAAGAAGAAAACAGTCATCTTGCTATAGAAACCGGAGAATTATGTTCTTGCTCTCCCCCACTTTTTTTTGCTTTCACACTGTACAAACTCTAGCACCCTGAACAACTCAGTCTCCTGCTATTTCCAGCACTTTAGAGAAACTTTTCAACGTTTCTGTTTGACACAGTTTTGCAACAGGGAGGTGAAGACAATAAGTAAACAGGTAGTGAAGGGCTATTTAGAGAGCTGGTCAGTCACAGTAACAAGAAAGGGAAAAACGCCACCGGAACAGAACAGGCAGCCTCCGCGCAGCAGCCACAGACGGCACATGACCTCTGACAAACAGTTTTCAGAGTAATTTTAATGCTCCTCTGGATTTAACTTGACTAACTGGTAGCAATTGAGCACATCTCCCCCCCCCCTTTTCCCGTGGCAGCAGTTATCTAAAATGCTACAATAACAGCATCAGAAGGAGAATGCTGGAAGATTGGTTTTCCATTGTGCCGCTGAACTGGCATAATGCCCACTTTAAAAGCAATTCGCTGCTCATCACTGAAATCTGGCAGACACGACACTAAATGCCTTGAGGGAAAGAAAGGGACTTGAGAAGGGGGAACCCACTCCAACCACCACGCAAGGGGGGAAAAAGCGCCACAGATGATGAATCTGGGTAAGAAGAGAAAATTGCCAAATGAAAAGTTGAGCATTGCATGCAGACTCCCAACAGGCTGTACTTAATTTGCTAGAAGAAGATTTCGTCTACAGGTCTGCATTAGCACTAGCAGAACAAAACAAAAGCAAAATATAGATTTATGTCTGTCTATTGTTCTGATGAAGCAAAAACCCAGTGAGTTCTGTCAATCATGTGTCAAACACGTCTTCCCCGTTTTATTTACCACCAAATATAATGAGTAAATATGTGATAATAAAACTCTTCTTTTTACATGGACATATACAATTTTTCCTCCTGCTAAATACAGGTAATGATTTAGGAAGCTTTCAAAATGTCTTTTTACTGTCAATAAAACTAATTCTATTCCCATTTTCATGTAAAAAAAAAAGGCTTTACGAATGAAAATTCAAATTAAAATTCTGATTATAGTGTAGTGTGACAACACCTGTATTTATAATTTTACTGTCAGCTAGCTTGTAGTGTTTAACAATAGCTCGAAGTAGAAAAGTAATTGGAATTTGTCTGTAACATGCCAGATGACGGCATTGGGAGCTTTGCTACGCTACAGCAAATTTGGTTTGATGGCAAAATAACCTCACTGAGATTTCTGTAAATCTAAGGTTATTGGGACTGGAGAAGGGGAAGGTCTCCCAGGATAAATCCCATGGGACCCTTCTGGAATGTGCAAAATCTTAGAGATTCTACCTGAGGAGTCAAGACTGCTGTGACCCTGACATGCGCTCCTGGCCTGTCATCTCCCCCGCAGCCTCGAAAACGGAGCTGATGCAATTTAGTTTCTAGAGTTGCTCTGGAAAACCAAAGACCAGATAAATAATGGCGGCGAAACCCTGTTGTTTCTAAAACGGACCAATGACGTCATGTAGCTATGAACGCGGCAGAAGTGGGTGGGACAGGGGATCCATCAAATGAGGGGAAGCATACTTAGGGACTGTAAAGCACCAAGGTGGGACAGGGCAAATCCGTATGAGTGACAAGGAATGGAACACTTCCCATTACTCAAAGGCTGCACAGCCAGGAGCACTAGAGATGTTTATTGTATTCATTCATTTTCAATAACCACAGATAAATAATATAGGTACCCACACAGATGCCTTAGATTTGCTATTTATCAAAAGATTAAGAGAAAACTTACACATCCCACTTATACTTTTACCGAAGCAATATGAAGAAAATTATTTAAAGCAGTGTTCTGCTGTCAACTTGAATCTTTCAAAACTCATAAACACATGCTAATCTCCACACAGAACTTGCCTCACTCTAGTCTACAAGTGAAAAGCCCATCTTTTTCATTATCCTAAAGATAAAAAAAAGAAGCCACATACAAAAGAAAAACAGAATGACAGTGATGTTTTAGTTTACACTAGATATGGCAACACACACAAACTGTCAAAACTATGGAATGAAAAAAGCTGTTATCAAGCAACTGTCAAGAGAGTCCTCTGAGATTTGGAAATCTTGTGTTTATTGTAACTACTGCACATTACACAAAGAAAGAAACATCCCTCTCCTTGCTCTTGCTGCTAAATATCATGCAAGAGAACACAGGCTTCTCCCTCAGTATTTAGATTAATTTTTTCCCCCGTGTGTAATTCTGTGCTTGACAGAGCTGCTTCCCTCCTCCTAGCTTTTCTACAGTGTGGCCAAAGTTCAGAGTGAAAACTCCAAGTTACATCAAACATTATTTCATTTCAAAAACCATCACCACCCTCATTTCATGTTGCTAGCTGGTTGTCTATCCGTAAGAGTGGAGTCCGTTAACATCAAAATGCAGAGACTTCACCTGAATGATTTTCCTGACTTAGGGAGTTCTACTAAAAAAGCATATAGTTGAAAAGACACACACACTTACCATCAAATGATTTTTAATTTGTGACTCTTTCTCTTTCCATCTCTCTATTAGTGGATACACAGAGAAATCCCTCAAGGAAAACCACTAATTTATAAAGGGGAGACATGGAAAATACAGGGTCCAAATCTTTTCCAAAGTGCACAGATATTAGTGATTTACAAGTCATTTCCCCCATCCCAGACTCAACGGGCAAAATCTCCCTTGTAATTTTACTGGTGCTGGTACATTTTATTATACTCCTAACCTGGTCCTTCCCTCTGAACACAGAGGCAGCATCACTCACAGCCTGACTTAATTCCGTTCTGAGACCCACATGGCCCGCTCAGCTGAGCGCAGAGCAGACCCTCATCACCAACAGCAGCAGCTGCCCCTTGATTAATGTAAGTAAAGGCATTGTTCAGGTGTTTCCAATTTTATTTTTCATGTTTCCTTCAGATGCCGAACATTCGCCTTCTGACATTCCTCAGGATGGAGAAAAACTGCACAGCAAAACCCTTATAACAAGTGTACTCGCCTGCATTCAGACAAACCGTGGGCCAAATCAAATCACAAAATACATTAGTGCCAAAAAAAAAAGTTACCAGTGCATATGGGCTGATATACAGAACAACAGTCCTAACTCCTGACCGTCGAGATGCCACTGAATTTACTTCTGTACATCTTGCTGGCACCCTCCCTGTGCGGAGAGCTAATGAGCACATCAGGACACTACTGATGAACATGTCCACCATCTCAGTGATGGAGAAAAGAAGTCAATGTGTCTTAAGTGGATCTTGGCTCTAAATAGGTTATAATGGTTACCCAATACTTAGAACATACTTATTTTGGGTTTCAGTGACCTGGTATGACTCAAGTCAGCAACAGAATAGGTCAGTCAAATTTTAACCTGAGGTAAAAACAGTTTAGTGATGTCAGTTTTATAAAAATGAAGATGATTGCCTAGTAAAGAAAATCTAAATTCCTCTAAACCCTTATGTAAACTTTTATGATTTTTTTTTCAAAGATTTTTATTTATTTGAGAGAGAGAGAGAGTGCGAGCAAGAGAGAGAGACAGCAGGAGCAGGGTGAGGGGCAGACAGAGAAGCAGACTCCCTGCTGAGCAGGGACCCCCCCCCCATCCCCCCATGTGGGACTTAGGATCACGACCCCAGCCAAAGGCAGACGCTTAACCAACTGAGCCATCCAGGCACCCCTAAACTTTTATGATTTAAAAACACTCCCTCAATTATTAAGGAAGGGAAAAAGAGGGATATTGATGCTTTATCACTTGCATTCTCTAATACTATTTTCAGGTAAGTAACCGATTTACAATACTTTCATGTAATGAAAATCAAGTTTTATGCAACTATTTTAATACCAGCCAGTTCTCTGCTAATGAAATTTTATTTGAGGTAAACAGTTAAAAAAAAAAATTCCCCCAGAGTCTAAGGACATTTTTGGCAAGGTTTAAGTAGGAAAAAGAGCTATGATATAAGTTGGTGAAGTTAAAACAACTGGTCCATTAAGGAAGTTTGAGGACATCTGTAACAAGGTTGGGGGCTTAGTTTTAGTTATTTACACAATTTACAAACCACTAGCATTGTGCACAAGGTAGTTAAGTTTAAAATGTGCTCTAGAGCTACTGTTTGGATTAGAATTCTAGTTGCCATCAACTTGCTGTGTTACCTTGAGCAGGTTTCTTAATCTCTCTGTATCTCCATCTCATCTGTAACACAGGGATACCAACAGTACTTACTTCCTAAGTTGCTGTAAGAATTAAATAATTAAAATGCAGAAAATACTTACAATAGCATCTGGCACTTAGTGTTCAATAAATACTTCTCAGAACTGGATGGCTTGACTTTCCAGAGGTAAAGGCCCCACAAACAGCGTAGCACTGTGGATAAAAGCTGCTCCAAACCGAGACACACTATTGTGAATGTGTCCATGACTGAGTGCAAAAGAGATCCTTTAAGTTTCAGAAAAGGAACAAGGAATTTAAGAAGGTCACATATAGAAAGAATTAAGAATCAGATAAGCTTTCAAAAAAGAAATTCCAGTCTAGAATTCTGTAACTAGTGACTAGGTTTGAGGGTAGATTAAGGCCATTTTAACACAAGCAAGAATCTCAAACACTTCATCTGCCATAGATCCTTTTCTAGGAAGCCACTTGGAAGAGGTACTCTACCTCACCCCAAAGGAGGAACAGTAAACAAAGATGGAGAACCCAGGACACTAGGACTCTGGGTGAAGGTAAGGGGAGGTCCCCAGGATAGCAGCTGTGCACCAGGCCATGAAGGCCCCGAGCCCAGAATACCAGGTATGTTTGAACTGGATGAAGAACAAGTTTAGATAACCAGGGGAAGGGTTGGTATGCATAAATACTGACTGCTGGCTGGCCAGAAGTGTGATCTAACTGCCTCCTGAGCATGGGAGAGGGGGCGGGCTCGGGAGAGGGGGCGGGAAGTGTTCATGTGTGGTGGGGTTGGGAGCGGGCGCCAGGTCCTCATAGTCCACTGTAGAAGACGAGCAGAGAAGGCACTGTGTGCCTGTTGTTCAGAGATAAGGACATAATACTAGAAAGAGTTGACGAATGAGTTACAAATGGGTGCTTTTAAGGTATGGGGGATGGGAGTGCTATGGGAAAGGGGACAGTTTTTCTAACCAGCTATACTGAACTTTTTTTTTTTTATGATTTTACTTATTTATTTGAGAGACAGAGAGCACAAGTTGTGGGGGGAGAGGGAGAGGGAGAAGACGACTCCCCGCTGAGCAGGGAGCCCGACACAGGGCTCCATCCCAAGACCCTGAAATCATGACCTCAGCCAAAGGCAGATGCTTAACCGACTGAGCCACTCATGCGCACCTATACTGAACTTTTCACACCTCAAATTACACATGTAAAACTGCTAAAATTAAAGAGTCAACCAACCAACAAAATGTCTCCCATCCACTCCATGCCCCTTCTCAGAAGCAATCATTTTAGCCTGTTTCTTGGCCTGCCTAGGAATATTTAGGAAGCTCTTTTAACTTGTAACAAGTGGCTGGAAAGCCTTGGCTACCTAGAACATTTGGGGTTAGCTGAGCTCGCTGAGAAAACGAGATTATGTGAATGACAGCAACCTTTCCTTTTTTCATTTTAAAGATTTTTTTATTTATTTGAGAGAGAAAATGTGAGCAGGGGGAAGGGGCAGAGGGAAAAGGAGAGGGAGAGAGAGTCCTCAAGCAGACCCCGCTGAGTGCAGAGTGTGATGCGGGGTTGATCCCAGGATCCTGAGATCATGACCTGAGCCAAAATCAAGAGTCAGACGCTTATTGACTGAGGCACCCTGGCAACCCTTCTAAAATATACATTACAGGGTGCTAAACTCTCTTGAGAACTAGAGTGTGCACTCTGAACACTGTTCACTGTGATGACCCAAAGCTGCAGCTCTGTGTACAGAGGTGGTCATGATACAGGCTGAAAACATGGCACTGGAACTTGCTTACTTTTTTTTTTTTTTTAAGATTTTATTTATTCATTTGAGAGAGAGAGAAAGCATGAGCGGAGGGGAGAGGCAGAGGGAGAGGGAGAAGCAGGCGCCCCGCTGAGCAGGGAGCCCGACATGGGGCTTGATCCCAGGACCCTGAGATCATGACCTGAGCTGAAGGCGGATGCTTAACCATCTGAACCACCCAGATGCCCCGAGGAACTTGCTTTCTTGGAACACTTCCACATTTCAGGTTGCTTTGGGGCCAGATCGATTCCCAAAATGGCCTAGTGATGCCATTCTGGCTTTGTAACTTTCTAGGACGGGGCCTCTGAAGGATGTTTTGTACTGATGACCTCTTTAGCAGTCTATGGAAGCCCATGGAACCCTTCTCAGAATGTTTTTATTTGTACTTAAAAGAAAAAGGATTTATTTATTTATTTGAAAGAGAGAGAGGGAGAGAGAAAGACAGAGCATGCGCAAGTGGGGGGTGGAGCGGCAGAGGAAGAGAAAGAATCTCAACCAGACTTGGCGCTGAGCACACAGCCCGGATGAGGGTCTCAATCTCCCCACCCTGAGATCATGGCCTGAGCCAAAATCAAGAGTGGGACACTTAATCGACTGAGACGAAATCAAGAGTCAGACACTTAATCGACTGAGCCACCCACATGCCCCAGAATGTTTTTAAATAGGTAAAATAAAACACACAGGATTACAAAGGAAAGCAATTAGAGTGAAATACATTTATCAAAATATTTAAAGGACATATTTAGGGTATAGTAGTACATGTGCTTTCCTTTGAGGGCGTTAAATGACAAAATCTGGTGCTATAGTGACTGCAATTTCAAAGTACAGATGAGAAGTAATATTTGAGATACCTGCAAGAACTGTAATGTGATCTGAAAATATCTGTGACTTCTACTTGTGACAAAATCATAGATAGCACTGGTACCACTGTAGTTTGAAGCCTCTGTCCGTAAGTGAAGGCAGCACTAAATTCCAGTTAGAGGCTGAACAAAATAAAGATGTACCTTTCTTCCCATTCAGGTTCACTGACCCCCTAGTTGTAGAGCAGGTGTTCTTAAAAGTGTGGGCCAGGGTCCCCTGAAGGGGAGCTTGAGCCCCTTTCAGGGCTCCCCAAGGTCAAACTTCTTGAAAACTTTATAAAGATGTACTTTATATCATTTGTCTTCCTCACTCTCTCTCTGAGTCGCTAGGGGAGCTCCCCGAGGCTACGTGATGTGTGACGCCACCACGGACACACTGCAGGAGCAGACAGGCGGGATTGGCGGTCTTCTATGAAGGCGGACAGTAAAGACATGTGCAAACATATAAAATGCTGCTCTCCTCATAATTTTTTCAGAAAATGTAGTTATTTTCGTAAAATGGGTTTCTGTTTTAATACGCAGTGAGTTTATTATTGTTACTTTAAAATGAATTTAGGGTGCTCAATACTTTTTAAGCATATGAAGGAGTCCCCGGACGACAAGCATGAAAACCACTGTTCCGTAGGAAGCAATACAGCTGCCCTTCTGTAAAATTAGTGACCCTAAGACAGAGGCCACTTTCCTCACAGCCAGAAAATCATCAGCACATTTACTTCTCCTAGTGACCTTTGACTTGACAAAATACTACCGAGAGTTTCCTCAGTATTTAGCACAGTGTCCCCAGACCCTCCCACCAGCTCACCTTTCCACATCTGTGTCACTAGTCCCGGGTTAGGGTTTCTTAACCTGCTGACACAGCGGGCCGGTAATTCTTTGTTGTGGGGCTAACCTGCGTCCACTGTAGGATGTTCATCGGCATCCCTAACCTCTGCCCACTAGATGCCAGTAACACCTGCTACTGTTGTGACAATCAAATATGTCTCCAGATTTTGCCAAATGTTATCTGTGAGGGCAAAATCACCCCTGGTTTGCAACCACTGTCTGAGGCCACTTGCATGGGCTCACTTTTCACATGTGCCCAACCAATACCAGAATTCCTCCTCAGGGTGAGAATTTTTCCTGTCATTCAATTGTTAATTTTTTTTTTAATGAAATACTCACTCTCTCTTTTTTTTAATGAAATACTCACTCTCTTGGGTGGGTGGGGATTTCATGGGAAAAAAGGAAACTTGAATGAGGATCAACAGTAAGAATGTGAGGCTAGGAAAGAACTGTGTAGATGCTTGAATTCATGACATCTCTGTTTTGAAAATGGACTGGGAACTAACTACAAGCATCCCCAAGAAGAGGAAACAGTAGTGTAGCTGGGAGGAGGACGATGGGCAGGCAGATCTGATGAGAAAAACTGAACATGTGGGTTTGCTCTGTGTCAGTGAGAGGAGCCAAAACAATGCAGATGTCATCGAAGAAAGAAGGTGGTTCCCAGGGAGGACTCCTGACTGTGGGGAGATCATGGAGAAGCCAATTCAGAACAGCCAGAGGGGAGAGCACGCCTTTATATTTGGTGAATGACTATCTCCCAGGTAGATGGGAGAGGCTGGAGAGGGAAGAGGTGACTGCAGGCTCTATATGTGAAAAGGTCCGAGAAAACGAACGACCCTCCAGACGTGTCACAACAAAGGCGGGATATGACACTGAAGAGTTGTGTTAGAGTGAACACAGCCTGAGGCCAGCAGGGTCAACCCAGAAGGCTCAGATGCGGATATAAAACTTGAAAGGAGTTTCTTGATAGGATCACAGCCTTCACCAACCCCATAAGAAGCCCTTAACCACAACTTCCTTAAGCCAAAGTCTAAGTTTCTTCTTCTCTGCTGAGTGCGGAGCCTGATGCGGGGCTCAGTCTCACAACCCTGAGATCATGACCTGAGCCGAAACCAAGAGCTGGATGCTCAACTGACTAAGCCCCCCAGGAGCCCCCAAAGTCTAAGTTTCTTTGTCTAGGGTCCCTTCTTTAATACGACAGCCAGAACTGGATGGAAGGAAAAAGGATGAGGAAGCACATGTTCTGTCAACTCTGCCAGCTAACTGTCGAAAGCAAACTAGCTGTTGATCCAAGAAAGTGGGACTCACCCTGTAAACCTACTTCCTTTTACAGATTCCTTACCTTCTCAGGAAAAGTTACTAAAAAAGCTCTCTCATCTTATTGGAAGAAAACATGGCACAGGCTTTATGGAGACCTTGGTGAGACAGGCAAAGTCATCTGTAAACCTGTGGCAGCCAGGTCCGTGGAAAAGCTCTCCTGGAACGTTGGGTTTCCTTCCCTGGCCACAGTAAGCCCCCAGCAATTATTCTGTACAAGGTAATGCTGCCCCCTGGGTCACAGCCTCTCTTCCAGGGACTTAGAATTGTGATGGGAAATGAGGGAGAGGTTCTATTTCAGTTCAGGTTTGGGAACTGCAGCGTGAGCAAACTCTGTCCAGTGTGCCCAGAGCAGACAAAGACCCTTTAACTTGAGAGAGAAAGGGAATGAGCTGATGTGCAGATGGGCAGTGGGGACGGGGCCCCAAGCTCTGAGAGTCTCTGGATCCTCATGATGAACTCCCCTTTCAACTCAGGATGGTTTCTGATACATCTAAGTCAAAGGGACCTAAGTGAAAACTCCAGGGATGGAGGTGGTCCAACAAGAGCAGGTGCTCAGAAAGAGGCGAGCAGACGGGAAAGCACCCGGGTGGGCAATGGAGGGAAACCTGGTGGACAGACTTGTACCTGCACTTTGCGAAGTCAGAAAACTCACCAAGATCAGAAGTCTTGTTGTAGACACAATAGCAGCTCATAATTCTCCCTAAGTTCTTCTGAATATTTTGTCTTAAGCATACTTTCAGGTTCTAGCAACTTTATTTTTTAAAAGTTTTTATTTATTTAAGTAAACTCTACCCCCAGCGTGGGGCTCGTACTCACGACCCCAAGCTCAAGAGTTGCACGCTCCTCTGACTGAGCCAACCAGGTGCCTCACTGGGTTCTAGCAACTTTAAAAATCATATCCTGAGTAGTGCCTTTGTGAAGGATTTCTTTTTCTCATGAAATCCTTCCTTTAATTAGCTTTCAAATCCTGAATAATACCTTAGTCCACCTAATAGAGTCGTGAAGTAATACTAATAGCATTCTTACATCCTTTTATAGTCTTTAAGCCATAATATTAAAAGTTTAAGGCAATAAAAATATTGATTCACTCAGGAAGATAGCGTTTACATGATTAGTAAATGTAAAGACAGCCAGTCTGCCCTCACACTGCTAAAATGCACGTCTGATTGGGGAGGGTATATGTTGTGGTGAGCGCTGTGTATTGTGTTAAGACTGAGGAATCACAATCCTGTACCCCTGAAACAAATAATACATTATATGTTAATAATAAGAAAAAAATAAAAGAAAATGCATGTCTGCTTGGATGTTTGTTTGCCTGGGAGGTGGAATCACGAGGGCCTCGCAGAGTGAGGTGGCAAGCACTGCCATGAATGCTTCAAGAGGTGGACAGAAGTGCCAGGGGACAGTGTGAGGCAAGAGCCCTCTAAAAACCCGCCTGGGCTATGATTTGTTGTTTTGCAGTAGCTACACATCACCCACTACTCATCTCACTGGACCCAATGTGAATATATTCCTGGTGGAGGTTGATCACATTTGCTCACCAACAGAAGCCCTTTTGCAGTTTCCTTGAGCTGCGGGTAAGAGACCCAATGTCCTGGTGTCCATTTCCCTAGGCCCATGAGCATGACAATCTGTGCGGTGTCACAGCATCAGGTGCGCTACAGGTTGTTCCCTGCCTCACAGAGGTCAGGGCCCACGGAGACCCTCCCAGCTGTGGGGCATCGCAGCGTAGACAGGGCGCCACACTGAGTTCTTCTGACCGGAAAAGATGTGATGAAATCACAAGATGGCTACTGACGATCACAAATCTGGACTAACTGATGCACACATTGGTCCATGTGCCGATGGCACCTCAAACGTGTGTCTTCTCTTAGTTATGGGAAGAACAACTAGCGCTTCTTTGTATTGCTATTTCCAAAAATCGAAAACAAAGATCCCAAGATTTACTAGTATTTACCATTTGGGTAGACACTGGCTGCGCTTGCTTGGTCTGAGTTTCAGCCAATGTTTCCTCAGTTAATGTGCTTTAGCTAAATTAAACTAGTTTGAAATAAACCTCTCAGTCTTTTAAAAGATTCTCAGGGCGGAGGGAAATGCGCAGGGGGGGGGGAGCTGGATTAAAGATAACATATATAAATACTTAAAAAAAATAATGCTTCTGGAGCGCCGGGTGGGTCAGTTGGTTAAGCGTCTGCCTTTGGCTCAGGTCGTGATCCCAAGGTCCTGGGATCGAGCCCCTAATTGGGCTCCCTGCTCCATGGGGAGCTTGCTTCTCCCTCTCCCTCTGCCTGCCACTCCCCCTGCTTGCGCTCACATTCGCACGCGCACGCTCTCTGTCAAATAAATAAATAAAATCAATCTTAAAATAAAAACACTGTTTCTCAGCCTTATCCACTTAAGAACTGATCTTTTGTGCATGTTCCACAGGATACACTGTACAGGAAGAGTACACTAGTGCTCTATATATGTATCATTAAACATTTAAGAGAGTTTAGTAAAAAAAAGAAAATTGAGTATGAAATCAAAAATGTTCAGAGTGGAGTGTTCCTGGTGTAGACCTGAATGGCATTTTAGTTCACCTTCTCCCTGCAGGGATGAATTCTGTCATTAGAATCTTGCCTGGGGTACAGGGGGCTGCTTATTTTCCCATCCCTGACCACAGACTATTCTAGCCTTCCCTTCTTCATCACGAGAAGATTTTGCTACAAGCAGAACAGAAATCATTCCACCACTCCAGCAGAATTAAGAACCCTTCTTCTATGCAGGCTCCCTCTCCACCATTACATTATGGATTCTCAGAGAATGAGGATACTATATGTTTGTCTCTTAGAACAAGGAAAGCCTGGCAGAGAGAACATGCTCACTACATGTTTGATGAGACTGAACAGAGGGGCGAGTTCGGTGAACTTGGAATCAAAAGTGCTAGAGGCACACCTGGCTGGCTGAGTCGGAGGAGCATGTGACTCTTGATCCTGGGGTGGTGAGTTTGAACCCCACGTTGGGTGTAGAGTCTACTTAAATAAATAAAAACTTAAAAAATATTTTTAAAAAGTGCTACACTGCTAGATGCTTGGCAAGGGAGAAATGCAGTCCCACACAAACAGAGCTTACCAAGAAAATGGATTCTGCTTATGGCAAATACTTAATTTGATAATATATGCTAAATGTGGCACTTTAATGTTGGTTAGTAATTTCATTCTTTATATAGTTGTCCAGTTGATTAAGATTTTGAAAAGATTTGTTTATTTATTTTAGACAGAGCAAGTGTGTTGGGGGGAGAGGGCGAGAGAAACTTAATAAGCAGACTCTGTGCTGAGGCGAGGCTGAATCTCAGGACCCTGAGATCATGACCTGAGCTGCAACCAAGAGTCGGACGCTTAACCGACTGCACCACCCAGGTGCCCCCACCCCAGTTAATTTAGAATGGATGCAGGGAATTGAGTTCTGGTTACCTCAACACAATGGTTACTGGAAAGGTAATAAAAGATTGTTTACCAATTTTTAAAATGGTAATACAATATCATATATTAATAATTTACATTCTCAAAGTCTTTTCTATGAGTCAGATAGTATTCTATCATTATGAACACCCACTAATATGGTACAGTGGAAATTTCTAGTTAGAACTTTCTGAATAGCTGGATTTTTATATAAAATGAGATCACTAATGCTAAGTCTAAATGTAGGATTTTTAAAAAAGATTTTATTTACTTTTTTAGAGAGAGAGAGAGTGCATAAGCAGGAGGGGGAGAGGGAGAGAGAATTCCAAGTGGACTTGGTGCTGAGTGTGGAGCCCGATGTGGGGCTCGATCTCATGACCCTGAGATCATGATGTGAGCTGAAACCAAGAGGTGGACACTCAACCAACTATGCCACCCAGACGCCCTAGGATTTTATTTTTTAAATTTTTAACATGGGGCTCGAACTCATGATCCTGAGATCAAGAGTCACACACTCTACCAAGTGAGCCAGCCAGGTGCCCCTAAATGCAGGATTTTAAATTAATGGGGGAAAAGAACTTTAAAAAAAGGAGAAAAGGTACACATAAGAGAAGACAGGTAAGGGTACTGTTAAGGGTATTTAGTTGAGGGAAAGCTCCAATTGTTGAAGAATTTATTCTTCAGAGAAAACCTGGAAACCAGCCAACTGAGTGGAATAGCCCTACAGGGATGCTTGTGCCCTGGGGCAGAGCATGGTGAAAAGAGTCCTTGCTAACCCACCCAAGACACACCTGCTGGTGTCCATAATAACAGCATGTTTCTAGTGCAAAGCTGCTATTACCAGCCCTCCAGGGAGTGAACTGATATATATTTTTATATCTGTGGAGAAAGTAGACTTGAGAATGGCAGGAAGAGCAAAAGCCCGTTTCTTAATGCTAGAGCCCCTCAAATGATTTGCATATGAATCTATCCAGATATACACGTATAAAAGTGCTGGAAGGATGCCCATTAAACCAGTAGCCTCAGGGAGGGGAATGGGAGTGACGCAAGGGTGGGGGTTGGGGCGGGTGGAGGACCATTATGCTTTGCGCTGTACACTTCTCTATTGTTTAACTCTTCTACCACAAAAATACATTCATGGAAAAGTTTGTAACAACAACAACAAAGTTAAATATATACCTAGTCTTCTCGGTTGAGAAAACAAAGAAAAGTCATTCTGCGAAAGTTCTTAAAGAACAGAGCACATCATCCACTGGTGCCTAAGATTTAACCCGTGAAAGGTGCTCTCCATAAAAACAAAACTTAAAAAAAAGGTGACTCCGTTCATCATGACATTTAGAGTAACAAGAAAGGACCCACCTTTCTTATTTTACGGTGCACAAAAATGAAACACCAAAATGTTATTAAATTGAGTTAGTGCTATCAGTAAAAAATATGCTCTATTTCCCATTATTTATGAAGCCTTATCCTTTTCTTTCTTACCAATTACATTCCCTATCATTTCCAAAATATACAAACTGTTTTCAATCAACGGATTTCTTTATTACAGCGTGCAGCATGCTTGTTACTGCCTCTTTTCTATATTGAATCCTTGATTGGACAAGCATTTTGAATTTAACAGAGACTATGATTGCACATATCAAACAAATTAAAGCTGCCAATCTCATTTTGGAGACCATCGTTTATATACACTACCACTGAGGAGCACCCTAAGTGTATCTGCTTAGGAGAAATGGGGCAGGAGTGAAGAAATGATTGCTGTCCGCCTTTGCCATGTAATCTAGCTGCTCGTACAAACATTCACCCAGATTACTGCTGTCCCTTTAAAATGTATTTTATAACTCTGACGTCAAAACCATCCAAGTAGCTTTTATAACACTAAGCATTCTTCATAAACGTAGAAAGAAAGAAAGAAAGAAAGAGAAAGAAAGAAAGAAAGAAAGAAAGAAAGAAAGAAAGAAAGAAAGAAAGAAAGAAAGAAAGAAAAAGTACTTGATAATCCTGAAGGGTAAAAAAGTGTAACAGACCAGACAGGAGTGTTAGAAGGTTCACTTGACTTGCTTTTAGATGATGGGGGTGGGGTGGTGGTAGTGATATTTTTCCTGTTTTCCCCCTAGAAAATAAGAATATAACTCAGGTACATTTAGAGCAGTTGTCTGCTGAGGAATGTGAAAAGACTTTCCATTAAGTGGCAGTGGAAAGAACTGTTTTATTACTAAGCAAGGCTAGCACTCAAGCAAAGTTCAAAGTCCATTAAGTTGGCCCAAAGAGTTTTAAAAAAAAAGCTTCAAGGAAGATGCAGTCCTGTGGTTTTATTTTATTTTTTTTAAATTTAAAAGGATTTTATTTATGTATCTGACACAGAGAGAGCAAGAGCGAGAGGGCACAAGCAGGGGGAACGGCAGAGGGAGAAGTAGAAGCAGGCGCCCCACCAAGCGGGGAGCCAGACACAAGGATCGATCCCAGGACCCTGGATCATGACTGAACCCAAGGCAGATGCTTAACCAACTGAGCCACCCAGGCGTCCTAGTCCTGTGGTTTTAAAGCCGACTTACTAGTTTTTCAAATGAGAACGATGTGGTATAAATACGATAATAAATTCTAGAACATTACCTAAATTATTAAGACAAACTTTGGTTAGACATTACTAAATATAAGGCTTTTGCCATCTTACAAGCTATCTAAGATAGTTTCAGAAGTTTTCCTTATTTGAAGTGTCAAATGGAGATGAGAATATCGAGGAAAGAAGCCTTTTCTTTGACACTTTTGTTTCTCCTAAGAACCAAGGACTCTTTTTTTAAAAAAAAAGATTTATTTTCTTTAGAGAGAGGGGGTGGGGATGGGACAGAGGGAGAGGGAAAGAATCCTTAAGCAGACTCCCTCGTTGAGTGCAGAGCCCAAAGCGGGGCTCAATCCCAAGATCGTGAGATCATGACCTGAGCCAAAACCAAGAGTCTACGGTTCAACTGGTTGACTGAGCCACCCAGGCACCCCTAATGGTGTTCAATTTTTTAAAAACTGTGAATGTCTTTGGGTAGGGCCATTCACTCCCTAGCTCCCCACCCAAACCAATACCTCCCATGACCTGACACCCTGACATTTGATCCTTGAAGGAGCTTGAGTTTACAACCCTTGCATCAGATCATAAACCAGAAGGAACTTGATTCAATTAGCACAGAGGACACACTGAAAGAGGAACAGCAGCACAAATACCTTCAAACAGCAAATATTTTAGGTCATGAGAGTTTCAGTGATTTGAAAATGAGTTCTATGCTGAAACAAAACACCAAACCAAAACACAACAAACTGGAAGGAAGTTACTAATTTGGGAGAAAAATTAGGTACAACTTAGTTCTAAATGGCTCCAGAAGGGATTTTGCTGAAATAATAAACCAGCTTTCTTTTTAAGGAACCTTTGAAAGGTTCTATAGAGTCCATTTATTATTACAAAGAATTCTGTATTATTGTAGACTTGCTGCTATACATCAAGTACATCGTGCTCACTGGGTTTCAACTACGTACATAGAGTATCTTATTCAGTCTACACACACACTAACACTACGAAGGAGAGGCATTACTGAAGCATTACTAAATTAGTCCTGATTCTGCAACATCTCTTTGAGGAATGCTGGAAACCTCACGGCACAGCAAAGCATTAAAGAGTTAAGAGAGCTACAACAACAGGAATCCAAGTTTTCCAAACCCCAAGCCTATGGGTTCTCCCCTGGATATAACCCCTGAAAGAGGAGCTGGACAAAGATGCAACAAGGAGTCTTTCGAGAATATCATCTACAGCCCTGTGTAACTGAACCAGGGCTGGGAGAAGGTGGCTCTTTCTCCATCACCATGAATTGGAATCAGACATGCCAATTACTTTCTTGTCATACTAATATGCTGATATTTGAGGGTCCTCTAGGTTCAGGTTTTTTTTTTTTTTTTAAGATTTTATTTATTTATTTGACACAGAAAGAGAGAGACAGCCAGTGAGAGAGGGAACACAGCAGGGGTAGTGGGAGAGGAAGAAGCAGGCTCCCAGCCGAGGAGCCTGATGTGGGGCTCGATCCCAGAATGCCGGGATCACGCCCTGAGCTGAAGGCAGACGCTTAATGACTGAGCCACCCAGGCGCCCCTAGGTTCAGGTTTTGTTATTTCATAGATGGTCTTTTAAACTGAATGCCTCCTACCTCAAACATTTCATAAAATATTTATTAATCAGGTCTTTCAATGTGCATGTTTTGGGGTCAATTTTTAATACAAAATGATTAATCAGTTAAAAGAGATGGAGGAAGAGGGGGAGGGGGGAGAGGGAGAGAGAAAGAGAGAAAGAGAATGAGGGGCAGAGAGAGAATCCTAAGCAGGCTTCATGTCCAGCGTGGAGCCCGACATGGGGCTCGATCTCACGACCCTGAGATGATGACATGAGCGGAAATCAAGAGTCGGATGCTTAACTGACTGAGCCACCCAGACACCCCCAAAATCATTATTTTAAATACACACAGATTCTACCATTCCTTAATGAAACACAATTCAAGAACTAAAATGACTCTGGAAGTTAATGTTTTTTTTTTTTAAAGATTTTATTCATTTATTTGAGAAAGAGAGAGAACACGAGTGCACACACACATGAGGGGGAGGGAGGGGCAGAGGGTGAGAGACAAGCAGACTCCCCACTGGGCAGGGAGCCCCACGAGATCATAAAGCAAGCCCAAGGCAGATGCTTAACTCACTGAGCCACCCAGGTGCTCCTGGAAGTTACTGTTTTTTTAATCTAAGAAGATAAGTTGGTTTTATGTGATTGAAATGAGAACAGAATAAATAGGAATTGTTCTTATACAGCAGTGAGATTTCTTGAGGTTACCACCATATATATTTGAAACAAAAACTATCAATAGCATAGAAGGCAACTCTTGCAGACTTTTAAAATAATTGTAACCATCTCACAGGCCACGTTACCAGTTTTGAATAGATAGATAACCACCCCATGTTAGTAAGAAGTGCCAAGGCTGAGCACACTGAAGCACTGTACTCACTTACAACACATTAAACAAGGATGTGTAACAGTAAAAGGCTGGAGAGTATGGTCTGAGTCCCACATACTGGGTTCAAGATGCTGATAGGCCATTTACCAGGTAAACTACTCAATCTCTCAGTCTCCTTTACTCTAGTTAAACAGTACTGTGCTGTATATTTGAAAGTAGCCGAGAGAGTGGATCTTAAAAGTTCTCATCACAAGAAAAGAAAGTGTAACTATGTGTGGTGGTGGATGTTAACTAAACTTACTGTGCTAAGCATTTTGAGATATAGACACATATAAAATCATTATCTGTGTAGCTTAAACTTATGTTCTATGTCAATTATATCTCAGTAAAACAGGGAAAATCATAGTACAGATCTCAGAGTGTTCTTTTTTCAGTAAGGTTAAATGAAACATACATAAAGTACTTACTCTGATGCCTAGTGTATAGTAAATACTCAGTAAAATATTAGCTATAATTACTAGCTATTCATTAAATAAAGATTTGAGCCATGCTATAATCAAAAGAAATTTGCCCAAGTTAATGTTATCTGTTTATCAGTATTTATAATCATAATCATTATTGTGATATATTGTAATCAGGCACAAATGGTAAACTGTTGGCATAATTGTAATTAGCGTACAAACTATTTGTTTTACAGCTTTTTCTTCTTTGTTCTCAATCTAACATGTGACCTACATTATCATGTTTCCCCTCATTTACTGGTTGTGTGATTTTGGCCACATCACCTATCCTTCCTAACACTTCCTTTTCCTCTCTGTGAAATGGTAATAAGAACCATTTCATAGTTAAGATTAAACATAGTAAAAAAGAATAAAGTACAAAAGGTAAATATAATATATATAAAGATGCAGTAAAAACATGACGACAACATACAGAGATACAGCAGAGTGCCTGACATGTTACTGATCAATAAATGACAGCTGTCAGCGGGTGGGAGCATTACAGTTTGTCATGACAAACAATATAATGTTCTTCCCCTATGGAACCTCAAGGCCATATTCTCCAAAACTTTAAGTCTAGGAACCAGCTCTGAGAGGTGTGAAGATGACAAAGACCTTTAGAGCAGTTGTTTTCGTGCACTGACATTAAAGTATACCGATGCCTAGGTCCCAGCCAGAGAGAGATCTAAATGGTCTGGGGTGTGGCCTGGGCATTTGGATTTTTTTAAGCTCCCAGGTTAGGGTTTACTGGGTATTTGAGGTACAGAACCTCTGCCGGAGGGTTGGCTGCGCTCAGGTAAAACTTGTTTTTGGTTCTAGGGAGGGCCAGGAGGAGCCCTAGTGAGCAGTGAGGAATCTTGCTTATTTGGGGAGAAGTAGAGTCGAGGTCTGTTCTCACTCTCCCGGGGCACCCTAAGAGGAAATAAGTCAAGTGTGATTTTAGGGTAGGCCTTAAGGGCACCCTTGTGTGTATGTGATTTTAGGAATAGGAAAATATCCCTGCTCTGAATGTAACCCATCACCTACTTGCTGATGCCTGACATTCCTTCAACACAAAACAGTGCAGCCTGACAATACAAGTAAGCTCGGAAAAGGAATACAATCACAGAACAAATGAAATTTTTTGATCTTTACGAAAAGCGCAAATAGGGGGTTTATCCTTAATTAATTAAAAATTTTTGAGGTTTTATCCTTATTTTAGAGGTTCAGAGGGAGGCAAGAGCAGAAGGGTTCTGGACACATAAGACACCACTGAAACAAGGTGGGAGAAGAGCACAGAAATGCAATCGAGCAAACCACAGACTAATACTCCTGACATTACAGTTTTTCTGTGGGCGGAAAGAAAAAGCTGTGCACGAGGCACCTTTATTGAAGCCCCAGTCACAAGGTTATGGAAGGAGTAACTAGCAGCAAACCCCTAGCAAGTATGTCTCCCCTAAAAATGTAGTGCTACCACCCCACGAGGAAGTTGAAGACATCCTTTTCTGAATACGCAACATGTTACACATGTTGGAAGGAAAAGTAACACAGTGATAGCAAAA
Source organism: Ailuropoda melanoleuca (assembly GCF_002007445.2). Taxonomy (NCBI): domain Eukaryota; kingdom Metazoa; phylum Chordata; class Mammalia; order Carnivora; family Ursidae; genus Ailuropoda; species Ailuropoda melanoleuca. The sequence continues at coordinate 20,865,234 of NC_048238.1, read as the reverse complement.
TCAAACCTCTAATAGTGGTTCAACATCAGAGCCAAAGTAAAAACAGTATTTCAGTATGTGAAAATAACGTTAGTTCTGTCTAGGTGGCCGTCACAGGATTATATACGTAGCAAATCATGCCAATGAGAACGCAACCTTGCAACTTCCCCCTTGGTAAATATCCTCAGCTATGGTTCTCTTAGTTTGTCAGTCATCTTAGACATATAGTGATGGACACAGACACATTCCAGATAGCCAAAATAGAGTTAGGAGACAGCTGTTTTATTTTTTTAAAGGATTTTATTTTTTTATTTAAGAGAGAGAGAGAGAGAGAGAGAGAGAGAGAGAGAGATCGATCATGAGCAGGGGGGAGGTGTAGAGGGAGAAGCAGACTCCCCACTGAGTAGGGAGCCCAATGCAGGACTTGATCCCAGGACCCTGGGATCATGACCTGAGCTGAAGGCAGACGCTTAACTGACTGAGCCACCCAGGGGCCCCGACAGCTGTTTTAATTATAAATTTATTTAGTATTTATGCTAAAGACTAAATGCTAATAAATTTATATAACCTGTTTTTTGTTCTGCCATTTTATCCAACATCCTCCTGTTTATGGTCCCCCCTCCCAAAGACAGATCATCTTATAAACACCAAACTTTCAGATCTTGTAGCTTTTCATGTAATCTTTCTGGCACAATCAATGTACTGGGGTTTCTCTTCCCACTTGGTTCACCCACCATCACCTCCTGTAGGTGGAGGCTAGATCCTCACCGCCACTTCCACCTCTTCAGAATGCCCACTCAAACATCTGGTCCACTAGGACAAGGTGCAGAGCCCAGCACAGAATTTTCAACAGGAGTATTAGAAATGTAGTTGTCCTTTAAGGGCTTGTATTAAAATTTCTGTTTAGTACTAATGCAGAATCGATACAGGGCTCTACTTAAATCTATTTACAGTGTACCAACTGTCTAACTGTTGAATATTTGAAGGCAGAGGTGCCACAGAGATGACAGTCATTAGATTAGGGGTTGAAAGCTGCCAACCTACCTGCTCAATCTAGCTGGATACTTTGTTTGGACAGCAGTGTTTCCAAAGTTTTTGAAACCAAATGCCTTTAGGGAAGACAGTGTGTGCTAAACTAATTTTACATTTTATCCCAAAGGACTTCAAATGATTTTTAGCTCGGGGAACGACACTCTGGCAGCAGCGCAGAGAACAAATCAAAGCGGGGGGTGCAGTTAGATGCAGCATGGTACATCAGGGAGAGAATGCAAGCCACAGATGACGCTGAAAATTTTCTACTGGCCGTGTTAAAAAAAACCCTAAAATAAAACAGGCAAGGAAGATTTCAAGACTATGTCTCATTTAATCCAATACATCTAAAATATTATTTCAGCATGTAATCAATATAAGAATATTAATGAAGTGTACTTGCCATTTATAACACATCTCAAGCGCTCAATAGCCACATGGGGCTAGTGGCTACAGTGTCAGTCTAGAAGCAGAAAGACCAGTGAGATTTGCCTAGAAATCCTATTTAGAGCACCACCTGAACCAAAGGGTAGCAAGTGAAAATGGGGGAGGGAGAGAGCTGTGGGATGGACTCAGAGGCAGAATCAGTTCACAAATCTTGGAGTAGGCTGGATGTGGAGGGAGGAGTAAAGAAGGGTAGGATGCCTTCTGACTTGGGTGACAGGAAAAATGGCGAATGCCACTGACTGGGACAGGGAAGGCAAAAAGAAAAGCTTATAGGGAAAGAGGAATGAAATAGCTTCGGCTTGAGACATGCTGATTTTTGAGAGATATTCCTGAGACATCTAAGTGGACGGAGCAGAACATCATCAGGTACAAGAGTCGTAAAAGTCAGTCTGAAACAGGACCAGATGGGTGGAGAGTCAGCTTTGGGAATTCTCAGTGTGTAAGGTACAGACGAGAGGATGCCTGAAGAATGCACACAGGGGGAAGAGAATGCAGGGAAAGTGGAGAAGCCAGTGTTTTCAGTACACCTCCCTCCTTGCTGATCATAAAAGTAACACACTGCCTGTCAGGAAATGACTGCTAACATTTCAGTGCACTCCCTGCCAGCCTTTTGCTAAACTCATGTGCACAAATACATGTGTGTTATTGTGGGTGACAGTATACTGACTGCAAAGATTTGAAACCTGGTTTTCTTAATCCATGCTGTAACGCTTCCTTGTACACGATACGTTTCTGTAAAAGTGAGTTTTAATGGTTGTTTAATATTCTATGATGCAGAGGAGGCACAAATTTTCAAATTACAGTAATGTGGAGATTAATATTTCTATACATGAACTGTGGTTGACATTTTTTATTTTGTAAGAGGAAATATAATTTTAAGAGCAGAAAACAATTGGGGGAGCAAAGTTGACGGTAACATAAAGACAGGCTGGAAAGATTCCACGGGATTTGGTGGGGACCCTGATGTGAGCAAGAGAGCTGTTGCTCCAACTAAAAGCTATAGAAGGAAAGAGTGGATGAACAACCCTCTTGCAAGAATCTAAGAAGTCATGGAGAAGCAGGGGCAGGGAGTAAACTAGAGGGGAATATGCAATTAAGGAAAAGCTTTCTGTCTTATGTCCTAAAACAGTCAAGATGTGGCGTCTCTGGGAAGTCTGCATGTGTTTCAGCTGCTTGCAGAGACTACCACAAATCTCATCTCCTCCACGAAATCTCCCAACTCACTCAAGCTCGGCCTGGTCTCCTCCTCTTATGTATGGACTGGAAATTTACACTTGGATCCACACAATAATATACTGTGTAGACATACTGTTTCTCAACTGAGACATTTGGAAACATTTGTGGTTGTCACAACTGGGGGGTGAGGAGTGCTTCTGGCATCTAGTGCGTAGAGGCCAGAGATACTGCTATGCCTACTACAGTGCACAGGACAGTCCTTACATCAAGGAATGATCCAGTCCAAAATGCCCACAGTGCCAAGGCTGAGAAACCTTGGCTTAGAGGTACACTTACACTGTTAGGAATTCAAGCAACATCTCTCCCACTTTAATACCTTCTACCTGCTCTCCATGCTTCCCGTCTTGTCCTCCTATAATACATTGTCCACAGAGTGGTCAAAGTGACCTTTTTTTTTTTTTAAGATTTTACTTATTCATTTGAGAGGAGGGAGACAGAAAGAGGAGGGTACACGCAAGTACGTACACACAAGTGGGGATCAGGGGAGAGGGAGAAGGAGACTCCCCACTGAGCAGGGAGCCTGATGTGGGGCTCAATCCCAGGATCCCAGGATCCCAGGATCCTGGGATCATGACCTGAGCTGAAGGCAGACGCTTAATCGACTGAGCCACCCGGGAGCCCCAAAGTGACCTATTTAAAAAAGACCACATCATGTCATATCCTTTCTTTGCTTAAAATCTTCAGTGACGGGGCGCCTGGGTGGCATAGCGGTTAAAGCGCCTGCCTTCGGCTCAGGGCGTGATCCCGGCGTTACGGGATCGAGCCCCACATCGGGCTCCTCCGCTATGGGCCTGCTTCTTCCTCTCCCACTCCCCCTGCTTGTGTTCCCTCTCTCGCTGGCTGTCTCTATCTCTGTTGAATAAAGAAATGAAAAAAAAAAAATCTTCAGTGACTTCCTAGTACACTTGGCTTCCCCACCCCCATTTCCTGTAGGTAACAACTCTCCTGCAGGTGATGTGTCTCCTTGCTGTTACACCTTTACTATGTATCTGTGTAAACATAAACAGTACATGGAGGCTGTTCTAGCATTGTTTATAAAATTCGTAGAGATCATTTCATATGTGCTTTTCTATCTGCAACTTGCTTACCTGGGGGACAGTCTGAAACAATGCCAAGATACTCATCCTGCAAGTCTCTGTGAGCATGGTGTAAGAGGGTCTCCAGGGCATATACAGACAATTGCAACTGATAGGTCATGTGTGTACACCTTCAACTTTACTAGATACTGCCAGATTTCTTATAACAACTTATTAATTTCAGCAAATGTAAGAGAGTTCACACATTCTCACCCAGTATCCCCCAGTGTTTATTAAACATAACAAGATGAAATAAAAAATGGAGCCAATGTTTAAAAACCAAGTAATTCCAGAAACATCCATATTTCTAGCTCCCCTTTAAAAACCAGAGTATGTGGCAAAACAGAGTTCACGTTTTCTGTATGAAAACATACACTCTACAATGGTCCCTGTCATTGATTTTTCCTCCACCTGACCTGCACTATTAGCTTTCTTGTGCAGTCCCTAAAACCATGTGAGTTTGTGATGCCTGCATTAGGAGGCTATGGCACACTGTTAAAATGTTGAACTATCTCAGCTGATGGCCTTACATGTGGTATGCCGATGTCCGTGAGTCCTGTTGTCTGGGAGCTGGCAACACCCAAACACACCCAGGTGACACGATAACATAGGTGCAGGTGCTGTCTGTTCTCGCCCGGCCAGAAGCTGGCCTCTTCGTTGCAGTTGTCCTCCTTGTCCCCATTCCATCACTACTATTAATCCACTTCATGGCTGCTAAGTATGTCTCTCCTCCTGGCCTTCTTTTTCTGCCTATGTGCTTAGCCCCCTCTTGCTTCTTCCATACTTTTTTGGCTTTTTAATCAACATTTCCAGGCAACCAGAACACTGGACTTCAGAGCTGTGTGGATGCTTCAGCTGCTGCCAAAGACGCTTTTCCACATGGCTTTGTGCCGTCTCGTGGTCAGGGGCTTACTTCACCATTCAGTGTTCAATCGGGGCCAAACTGACACTTTTTACCTCTCACAATGACGGAGCACATAAAAGGTGTTCAATAAGAATTGTGTAAGGTGTTTCAGGAGACAGTAGGAACCTGAATTTCTACTATTAATCAAAGGTAAAAGAGAATGGACAATTGCTAAAATATGATTCTGGTATTTCTCAAACTATTGCTGTAACCAGATAAATACACAGAGAGAGCTGGCTTAAAACAAAATTATACAGATTTCTCACTGAAGGACATCTCTGAGCCTTACATATGCCAATATACATTAAAAACAACAAAGGGGAAATGGATATCAAACGTAGCAGTTTCTAGGGGTGGCTGGGTGGCTCTGTTGGTTGAGTGGCCGACTCTTGATTTCAGCTCAGGTCATGATCTCAGGGTTGTGAGACTGAGCCTCGAGTTAGGCTCCGCACTCAGCGTGGCATCTACTTGAGATTCTCTCTTTCCCTCTCCCTCTGCTCCGGCCCCTGCTGGTGCTCTTCAACCACCACCCCCCACAAATGAATGAACGAACGAATGAATGAATAAATAAAATCTTGTTTAAAAAGTAGCAGTTTCTAAACTTCTTTGGTCAAGGGGACCCGGAATACTAGTAGAACTAGAATTACATAGAATGCAGAGTAGGAACACAGTTCTATTTTAATCTCTCTTTGATTTTTATTTCTTTCCCTACCTTAGCCTCTAAAGTCCATTTTGCTTCTAGCAATGGAATTAATTTCCTAGGAAATTGTAAGTTATATTTTAAAAAGTTTTCATTATTCAAAATAGCCAAGACATGGAAACAACCTAACCTATTTGTCCATCAATGGACAAACAGATAAAGATGTGGTGTACCTATTATTCAGTCACAAGGAAAAAAAAGAAACCCTGCCATGTGCGATGACATGGATGGACCATGAGGGCATTATGCTAAATGAAATAAGCCAGAAAGAGAAAGACTAATACTGCATGGTATCACTTACACGTGGAATCTAAAAAACACACAAGAACAAAACAAAAAAATCCCCAAACCCAAAACCACATCAAACCCATAGAAACATAGAAAAATAGTTGCTAGAAGCCAGGGGGAAACAGGGAGAAGTTGGTAAAAGGGTACAAACTTGCAGCTATAAGATGAATAAGGTGAGAGGATCTAATGGACAGCACGGCAATCATAGTTGGTAACACTGTATTGTATAATAGAAATTCACTAAGAGAGTAGAACTTAAACAGTTCTCATACACACAAAAAGATAAACTTGTGAGGTGGAAAAAAAAAGCTTTAAAAAATAACTCCTTCAATAGGAGTTGGATAGAATATTCCTTTTATCCCCCCTCCCATCCAGGAATTCCAATAATAAAGCTTTTAAAAATGGTGTAGGTGCCTTTTGTTATTGAAAGCTGAAAAATAACAAACTGGCTCATCAAAGCCCACAAAAACAAATCCACACATCTCTGAACAAATCTTAAACTGCAAGTAACATCAAATCAACATGAACAAGTCCCTACTATCATAAACAGAATAAAAGGCAACACTACAGGCAAGTCTTCAAAAAGCAGCTCACAGCTTTTTTTTCCCCATAGCACAGTGCTCTCAGCCCAACGTGTGATCAAGTTTGGAACAATGGGGGCTGGCTAAAGTGAGCCGTGCTCCTGAATCCCTGACAGCATTAAAGCCATTTCACGTCATAACAACTGCAGGGTGGGACAAATGGCTGTATTTGATCATCCTCTTCTTGAGGGCAGAGACTGTGTCCTAATCACGCTCTGGATCTCTGGGGGCCTCCCCACAGTGCCTGTCACACAGAAAGGCACAGGGTAAATGAGGTTAGAACTCACTGATAGGACGGAAGGAAAAAAAAGGGGGAAAAAAGGGAGCAAACTCATAAATGTTCTTGCTCTTGTGAAGCCGAAGGAGTCCTTTTACAGACTTTTTGGGACTAAGGCTCAAGTAGCTGTGAGCAAGTGCTGTTAGCTGCACTGGTAATACTCTTATCACCCTGACCTGGGCCAGCCTGCCCTCTTAAGAAGAATAGCTCATTTAACCCCTGTGCAATAGGGGCGCAGTACTAGCACTTTCTCGATGTGAGGATGACAGCTATTCTGTGATTTACTGTGGTCCACTGACCAATGAAGAATAAGACAATACCACCAAATATGACAAGCTGAACTTGTTACAGATTTGACTTCTGATGCTCACCATACTTACTACTAGTACAAATCAGGCTGAGGAACACCTACCATAAATCAGTTATCTAACACTAACAAATTATGCACCCATTACAGATGACCTTTGGAGTTGCTCAAGGTATAGTCACAATCACGCATTAAAAAAAGCCGCCTTTCACTGTAATGTGTGAATGTATGAAATTAAATGAGGCTTGCAATGTAATCAGTGTGGTTGGCTGCTTTAATATATTCCATTTCAATTTCAAATCACCACAAGCCAAGAGTGACGAATCTAATTTGATCAGTTGTTCACAAAAACACAGAAAAGCAAATGTGGATCTAGCAACACCACCAGATTTTTAAAGGAATTAATATTTTCTACTACTGCTGGAAGTATTTTTTTAAAGTAATCAAAAACAAACCCAAACATGATTATTTCCTCACCAAAATATTCAATCCTCACAAAGTTCAAAAGATATAATATTTAAGTAAAAGATAAATTTAATCTTTTAAAAAGCCAATGACATATTTCATATGTATCAAAAAAAAATAAAGAAAGAAAGAAAAGAAAACCAAAAGGGTGCATTTGTGATACTTATAAGACGGCACTTGGAACCAATGTGGAAGGTTTTCCAACACTGATTATTACTATCTTGCAAGAATTTGTATATGAACACAATTCCTGATCTCCATCCCTACCCTAAGTATGGGGCAACAGATTTTACAAATGTTGCCACTGTCCCACTCCAGGTGTGCAGAGCCTGCAAAAAACACCATGCTGAGAGAGGAATGAGGCTGGTTATCCCCATCACCTTTTCAAGTTGTGGGGCTCTTCAAACTCTCCCTAGTTAATACACAATTTTCAAGGCTTCAAGAGCATTTTCCTCTAAGTTTGTGTGTGTCATTTCCAGAGGGAAAACATGGGATATTTCCTGGAGTTACACATTTGGTAGAGGGAGTCTCCCCAAAGTGGTGGAAATACACACAATTCAGTGTCCCTTACCAAACAGTAGCCAGAGTTTTACAAGTCATATATCAGATTACGCCACTCCCCTTTTTAAAAGCCTTGAAGAGCTTCCCACTGCACTGAGAATACAATTCATACCCCTGACCTGAGATATAGCCCCTAACTCTCCAACTTCATCTCTATTACTCCCTCCTTGCTGTACTCCATTCAGCTGCACCTGCCCCTTGCTGTTACAAGATGCTCCAGCCCTAGGCTCTTTCACCTTGCCCTTGGTGTAGAAAATCCTGCCTGCAGAGGTTCCTATGGCTGGTTTCTTCTTGACATTCAGGTCTCAGCTCAAATATCACCTCCTTACAAAGAACTTAGTATCCATTAAGCCACCCCCCTTTATATTGTCCCAATAGGGGGTGTTACTGTCTGAAATTATCTTGTCTCTCTCCTGTAGGATATGCCACAAGATCTCTGGTACATGGTAGGCCATCAGTAAATATTTGTTTTGTTTTGTATCTACACTTATGTTTATTTTTAAAAGTTTTTATTTAAATTCTAGTTAACATATAGTGTAATATTAGTTTCAGGTGCACAGTACAGTGATCCAACACTTCCACACATCACCCGGTGCTCATCACAAGTGCACTCCTTAGTGCCCATCACCTGTTTCACCCATCCCCTCACCCACCTCCCCTCTGGTAACCGTCAGTTTGTTCTCTGTAGTTAAGAGTTTGTTTCTTGGTTTGCGCCCCTATCCCTGTCTTTTTTTCTTTGCTCATTTGTTTTGTTTCTTAAATCTCACATATGAAAAAAAATTCCACATATGAGTGGAATCATATGGTATTTGTCTTTCTCTGACTTATTTCTCTCAGCATTATACTCTCTAGCTCCATCCATGTCATTGCAGATGGCAAGATTTCATTCTTTTTTCTGGCTGAGTAGTATTCCATTGTGTAGATGTATATGGGTGTGTGTACACACACACACACACACACACACACACACACACACACACACACACACCTCAACTCTCTTTTTTAACCACCACATCTTTTTTATCCATTCATCTGTCAATGGACACTTGGGCTCTTTCCATAATTTGGCTATTGTAGGTATGCTGCTATAAACATCGGGGTGCATGTATCACTCTGAATTAGTGTTTTTATATTCTTTGGGTAAATATCTAGTAGTGCAATTACTGGATTATAGGGTAGTTCCTTTTTTTTGTTGTTGTTTTTTTTTAACTTTTTGAGGACCCTCCATACTGTTTCCCAGAGTGGCTACAGCAGTTTGTGTTCTCACCAACAGTGCCAGAGGCTTCCCCTTTCTCCACATCCTTGCCAACTCCTACTGTTTCTTGTGTTGTTGATTTTAGCCACTCTGACAGGTGTGAGGTTATAGCCCATTGTAGTTTTGATTTGCATTTCCCTGATGGATCAGTGAATATCTGTTAAGTTATAAACAAACTTATAAGAAAATACAGGACAATAATATATAGTATGAAATGCACCATAGTGAGACGTTTGAGGATTTCTTTTTAAATAGCTAGGCAGTATGCCATAGGGGAAGAGTGGAGTGGTGGGTGAGGTTAAAGTCTTTGGAGGTAGCTGGCCCCTGGTTTCAATGATGGGTCTGTCCTAGATTTAGATTACCATCCTAGGAAATAATTTAAGCTGACCTTAGTTTCACAACTGTAAAATGGGGGAAAATAACGTCTATTTAGCAGATTATTGTCAAGAGTAGCATTACCACATGTGAGCGGTTGAAGAGTTCAATAATAAGGGATTTTAATTTTTTTAATTACTTGATATTACCAACTACTACTGACAAATCCTCTTCAAATAAAAACAGCAAATTCATAATGACAAAAATATGGATGAGTTTGAATACATGAACACTCATTATATGCCCCTGGTAATTAGGAAAAATTACAAATACAAGTGGGCAGAGATATAAATGGTACATTTTCTAGTTTTAAACCAAGTGATGGTTGATATCTCTATTGCTTCTAATAAATGTAATAGATCCCATTTCCTTTTTAAGACAAGGACCCCAAGACCATAAAATGTTAGAAAACTGCAGGGATTTATTAATTTACATTCAGTTGAGTAAAAGAGGAATATACCAACAGGTCTTTATTTAGTTAATTGTATTCTCCAGAGGTGCTTTAGCCAAATTATGCCATAACAAAGACATCACATAGCATGGCCTCTATCAGTATCGAACAAAAAGGTAGCATTTTTATCTTTTCATCTGAGAAGTAGGGAACTATGGTGGCTTATTAATTGGGCAGTAAATGTATTCAATGACACTAACCTTTTAGGATAATGAAAATCTCAAAACAGGTCAAACACTTGAAATGGTTAAGGACTGACTGCATCATGGGGGTACTATGCAACTTGCCTTCTTTGGGCTACTAATTCTGAAGCTGAATAGATTTGGGCAATTAGTTGACAAGAGAAGAGCACTGGAAAAAATGTTATGAACTGCGAAATATAAAAGGGTAGCAGCAAGAAGAAGGGTGTTGGATGCAAAGTACTAACTGCGGAAAAAATAAGAGAAAACAGCAAAAGTAGAGAAAGTGGTTTAAATAAGCTGAGACTGGGCCAAAACTGTAATATTAGGATGGATCATGTGAAGTTGCTAATTTTGGTAGGTCAAAACGGTCAAATGTCAGCAATTTTATATGGTTAAAACCAATACATTTACCAAAGCACTTAGAACTCCTTGTTACTACATAATAAATGATACTCACCAACCCATGCATTTTACAGTAAGTGTTAACTCTGAATGGCTTGTATTTGGGAACTTTTCACAGCAGGGTCCGAAACGGTAACCATTAGGTGCCAGACTCCATTGTGGGCAAGAAACACTTTCGTATTTAAAGATTCAAACTCCCAAATTACTTTCAAGGGCAGTTAAGATTTCAGAAGGCATGCTCAGTTGCCAGAGTGAGACTGGTACAGAAATTTTAAGGCAGGAGTTTAGAAGTGTTGAAATATTTCAAAGTCTGAATAAAGGCAAGATTCAAGAGAACATCATGAAAAATAAAGACATGAACCTGCTTCATAACAACTAATATTTTAAGACATTTAAGAATATCATTATGGAGACATAGGGATATATTTTTAAAATAACAGAAAGTGAGGATATCAAGGCATATAAATAAATCTGTCACTGCAGTGACAATGGACTGGTGAAGTGGGGCGGGAAAATGAAAAGGGGAAAAATTCAGGTAAACACTCCAGTATTTAAAAACAAATGGTGCATTTGGATAGCTAATATGATAATATGAATTACAGCATGTGGTATTCTAAAAAGGAGGGCTGCAGAGTTGCCTGTATGCTGGAAGGTGATCAGTTAAGCTTGTTCCGGTACTCTTTATGATAATAAAATATCCTTGTCTGCCATTTATGGGGGCAGGAGGATGTTTAAAGAAAGTGAATATGGCGATCAAATTGTTAACTGGGCAAGAACTTAAACCTATTCCTAACCAAGAGAAACTCTTCTGTTAATTAAACATAGTCAACATAAGGTACTGTGGAAGGGGACAGCCAAAGTGAATAGTTTAATTAACCACAGGGCAAAGCAGGAGTTGACATTTGCATCTCAATGCTGTCCCTAGTTATAGGCTGACCAAATGGAGATGAAGCCCACTGTTAAACCATATTTCACTGTTTCTAAGATGAACTCCCTCCCCCATGTTTTAAGATATCTGATACCAGGATGTGTCTTAAATCAATTCCATTTTAGATTTAATGATATATGTTAATCGACAGAGAGGTTAGCTAATGGCCACCTTTCTAAAAGTCACTCCGGTCCAACTGAAACCAGCTAAGAATCAGAGAATGTGCAGTTTTCTTTAAGATTCCATAACAATCACTTGTATCCTAGATCATAAGGAAAGATCAGGAAAGGAAACTGTCCTGGTCACCTTTTTTGATGTTTAAACACATCTTGAATTATGCTCTTTATCTGGTTTAGGAATCTTGAGATTCTGTACATAAGAACCAGTGGGTCCCTCTACTGGGGCCCCTAACTTGGTTACAAAACCCCCCCCAAAACCCACAACTGTGTACAATCAAAGCTTTTATGGAGGAAAATCTATGCAAATATAGAAAATATTCAATATATCTTGAACTCCTCGTGGAATGGATGCTTGCCATTGGGAAGTAACTGAAGAAAAACTTACAGAAATTTATTTTTTTAGAGCGAAAGAGTGAGAAAGAGCAGTGAGGAAGAGAGAAACTTCAGCAGACTCTGCAGTAAGCGTGGAGCTGATGTGGGACTCAATCCCACGACTCCCAAGAGTTGGAGGCTCAAATGACTGCCCACCCAGGGGCCCCTTACAGAAATCTTTTTCTTTTTTGAAAAGACTTACTTATTCATTTGAGCGAGACAGAGAGAGAAAGTGAGAGTGGGGGGAAGGGCAGAGGGAGAGAATCTCTGGCCAACTCCCCGGTGAGTGTGGAGCCTGATGCAGGGCTACATCTCACGACCCATGAGATCATGGCCTGAGCCAAAACCGAGAGTCCAACGCTTAACCGACTGAGCCACCCAGGTGCCCCTTTTTGATGAAATTTATTAAACAGAGTAAGACGGATGAATACAGAGACTATATGATGAAGAAAAGAGACCTCTAGGGCCCTGCACTGCCCAATAAAATAGTCACTAATCACATGATTATTTCAATTTAATCAAAATTAAATAAAATTTTAAAAATTCAGTTGTTCAGTTCTAAGCCACATTCAAGTATTCAGTAGCCACATGTGGCTGGAGGCTACCACATGGGGCACCTGATAAATACAACATTTCTGTCACCGCAGACACTTCTAGTGGACAGTGCTACTCTAGATTAACATCTGAAGCTGACATATATCTCAGGTGTAACACTTAGTGGTTGTGATTTTGGACAAATCAATGAGCTTCGCAAATATTCCATTTTCTCCTTGGTGAAATGAATATGTAATTATTATCTTATTCCCCAGGATGCTAGGAGAATCAGAGTGCTACAAAAAAGGTTAGCACTAGTAAGTTCTATATTTTTAAATGACTTGTACTTTATTAAAGTTACTCTCATCTCCCTCTTGCTTTTTTTTTTTTTAAGGAGGCTCCATGTCCAGAGTGGAGCCCAACACGAGGCCTGAACCCAGGACCCCGAGATCAATACCCAAGCTGAAGCCAAGAGTCAGAAGCTCAACTGACTGAGCTACCCAGGTGCCCAAGGTTATGCTCATCTTTTTGCATTTTTAATGTTGATTGGATATTTTTTACTGTAAATCCCAAGTTTACAGCTTCTTTCCTTCTTTTTTTGTTAAAAAAAAAAGGAATAAACATGCCTTCAGATATTTTTAGCAAACAAGTGCCTATAGTAGCAACACGGTAAGCGCAGAGTGAGGTGGGCTGCAGAGGGGCTATGGCCAAAAAAAGAGCCCACATTCTGTCTGAGCTGCTAGCTGCTACTCAGCTCTAGCCATTGTTGGCATTCAGGAACATTGACTCAGAGAAGGCAACTACAAATATTTAAAAGAAAGCCAGAAACTGGGGTGCCTGGGTGGCTCGGTTGAGTGCCTGACTCTTATTTTGGCTCAGTTTGTGATTTCAGGGACATGAGATCGAGCCCCACATCAGGCTCTGCACTCAGCATGGAAATCTGCTTGAGGATTCTCTCTCCCTCTCCTTCTGCCCCTCCCCCCACTCATGCGTGTGTGTGTGTGTGTGCGCGCGCGCGCGCACACACACACTCACTCTCTCTCAAATAAATAAGTAAATCTTTCTTTAAAAGGCCAGAAATTTGGGGCGCCTGGGTGGCACAGTGGTTAAGCATCTGCCTTCAGCTCAGGGCGTGATCCCGGCGTTATGGGATCGAGCCCCACATCGGGCTCCTTTGCTGTGAGCCTGCTTCTTCCTCTCCCACTCCCCCTGCTTGTGTTCCCTCTCTCACTGGCTGTCTCTATCTCTGTCGAATAAATAAATAAAATCTTTAAAAAAAAAAGGCCAGAAATTTGGCTTTTTATACAAAATGTCCAGTTTTAAAAAATACTAGCAACTAATTAAAAATGTTAAGTATTCTTCAGGCAAATTAAACACATTCAGAGGTCATATGTGGCCTATGGCTCCACTACATGATCTCTGGTTTCTAAGACCCCATGGCGGCTCTAATTCCTTCTCCTTGGTCCCATGCCTTAGGACACTCTTCCAAATAAATGCACATGATTTACTCCTTATTGCCCCTCATGGTAAAATGGAAATGACATTCACAGTGTTATTTATTTTATATAGATTACCACTCCCTAGTAGCAAAGTTTTTTGTAAGGTTACTAAACTATAACACTTAAAACACACACACACACCAGGGCGCCTGGGTAGCTCAGTCAGTTAAGCATGTGCCTTCAGCTCAGGTCATGATCCCAGGGTCCTGGGAGCCTGCTTCTCCCTCTGCCCCTCCCCCACTCATGCACGCTCACACGCTCTCTAATAAAGAAAGAAGAAGAAAGGAAGAAAGGAAGAAAGGAAGAAAGGAAGAAAGGAAGAAAGGAAGAAAGAAAGAAAGAAAGAAAGAAAGAAAGAAAGAAAGAAAGAAAGAAAGAATATAAAGAGTATTGTATAAATATCATTCTATAAAAAACAAATTATGTTTCTACTATGAAGTATCCTAGAAGACATTAATTTCACATACCATTTCTATAAGAAAATCTTATAGAAAAGATAACAAATGAACCAGATTTAGAAAATAAGAAGTTATGTCCTCTTAAACCAAACGCCCAGAAAAGGAGAAAGATACTATTATTCTTACATGATTTTATACACAGATTTTACTGTAAATACATTTTTCTTTTTTTTTTTTTAAGTTTATTTATTTATTTGACAGAGAGAGACAGCCAGCAGGAGAGGGAACACAAGCAGGGGGAGTGGGAGAGGAAGAAGCAGGCTCCCAGGGGAGCAGGGAGCCCGACGCGGGGCTTGATCCCAGGACTCCGGGATCACGCCCTGAGCCGAAGGCAGACGCCTAACAACTAAGTCACCCAGGTGCCCCTAAATAAATTTTTCTTATTTTCGTTTCTACTCTACTGGTAAATTACTGGGTGTCTGGGGGAGAGCTATCTTATTTTATATAAAAGCCACTGGTCTTTGACGAATGAGTTCAGATATTTAAAAAAATCCACATTTTTTGAAAAGCTTAAAGCCAAAAAGCAAAGCAAATCTTTCAATTCTCCCAGTAATTTAAAGGCTGTACACTCAAGAGTCCATTAAATTTGGAAGTTTCTGTACTAAATATGGAAGTATACACAACTTTTTATTCCATGCATACTTAACTGTATTTTATTTTTATGATATACCCACCTGAAGTAACCAGCGGTTACAGCCTTTTTATTCAGTTGATAATTGAAATATTGTTTCTAATACAAGTATGTGGTTTATCACGCTTATTTATCACCAACTTGGTATACTTCATAATCGCATTACAACCCCACTGCGTACTGAATACCACTTACAGTTCAAACTACTCAAGATAAGCACTGTTACTTTCAAGAGAAGATTGGCAGTAATTAAAGGTCTTATTTAGTAGTTGTTGGTAACCATGTTTTTAAGGAGGTTTAAAAAACAATAGAAAGCCATATTGATACATTTAATTTTATAATTGTATTTTATTAATGATATCTATTTCTGACATATATTTTAACCGGGGTTAAAACAAAGATGTGCTAAACTATCACCACTGCAATGAAACAGAATGACATGGAAGTGCTTTGTAATTCATCGGTGAGAACGGAAGTATCTGTGAACTAAATGGTATAAAACTAAATCATATCAGAACACTAATAATAATGATAAAAACAACAATAATACTTTGCACTTAGAGACCTGCTTTCAAAGGAATTTCAGAGTGCTTTTTTAAACACATTATTTTTCCTTTTCTGAAGAAATAAAACAACTAAATCAAAGAGTAATAATGGTTTGCCCATGCCACAAAGTGAGTCAGCGGCAAACCAGGAATAGAGTTTCTAACTCGTTCAGTCTCCTGCAATTACACCGTGCAATGATTACTCTGTTAGTGTGTCTCACAGGTTACACCCAAGACACCAGTACCACAGGGGCTTACTATTTTTCTCCCTGGCCCCAGCCTATTAGTAAGAGTCGTGTTTACACACTGACACTGGCATCAGTATGTGTGCCTGCATGCTGCTCGAGCGAGGGTCCAGTGCGGAGACAAGGGAAGAGCAGCATGCAAGCCTCTCAGCAGCCACTCACCTCCTGGCCTGCAGACACCTATCTGGACATGGCCTCTAGACATTTCAAGGTATCATGAAGACTTGTAAACCAAGCAACCCATTTGAAGCGCCGGGAGAAATTCAAAAGACAGCAAGGTCATTAAAGAGCTAAAACTGTACATCACTAGAAAACCCTGCAGGCAAAGTGGCCAAATGCTGTGGCATGTATATACTTTCTGGAGGGCAATGGGTAGTCCTGGACAGGGTAAACTTGTAGATTTTTTTAGTTTACTATTCTAATATAGTTGGGTATCAGTTTGATTTATATAACCTAATAATTTGAACAAATAAATTTCCAGGGTGGAATTTATGAAATGTCCTGGAGGTCCATCCTATCATAGCCCAACTCTATTAGGAATTATCAGAAAGGAGGTAAATTAAGGTGGGAAATTAAGTCTGTGTTGTGAGGGCATGGGCTAAATGTTGGATGAACGTATGGCTATACATGGATGGGAAACATTTCGTCATGCAGTTGGAAGGTGTGATGGGAAATAAATAGAGAAAAGAGGATGAAGTCAGAAGAGTATTGTATAAATATCATTCTATAAAAAACAAATTATGTTTCTACTATGAAGTATCCTAGAAGACATTAATTTCACATACCATTTATGAGGCTCCTATCATGTGCAAGTTGCCATCAGACATACAGTAACACAGCAAGCACAGTGCTGTCCTCAAAGTTATAAGGCATGAGGGGGAGTGCTTAAGAGCTGCAGGAGTTTGGAGGACAAAGAGGTCACTTCTAGCTGGGAGGACTTAAAGGATGAACAGAATACCAACAGGGAGAGACTGGGCTGAGGTGGGCAATGCAGGCAGGAGAAACCCAGGTGCTGGGAGTGGAAGTCATGGTGGAGTCAAGGCCCGCTCAGGGACCGGTGAGGGGTCTAACCTGCGAGTACCACAGAGGTGCTGTCTCAGTCCTTCTAGGCAAAAGGGAGTGATCTGAAAGCCAACAGGAACTCTCTTCTAGCTCTAAGGCCCAAACACTGGGAAATGGAGCGAGCCAAGCTACCTCTTCTACCTGGATATCCAAGGTAAGCCCAACCTATGACCATGGTGCCCAGGTGTCCTTCTAATGCCTCCAGGACTACCATCCTGTCCCAGACCCTTCGGGGACAGGCAGCAATACAAAACTGCAGAAGGCTGATCTACCAGAATCCACCTCGCTAGGCCCAGAGATAAGGAGAAAATGACAGGAGATAGGAAAGGTCCCAGAAATCCAATTGTGGAGATGCCTAAATACCAGGGTTTGGTTGGTTAGCCTCTAACTCAATACCTTCCCTTTAACCCATCCAGTCTTCTTGAGGATTCCCCACCTTCCATGGCAGCCCATTCCTACTTTTATGATGTAAGTTATGGGGAAAATACCATGTTCTTTATAGCCAATTTTGTTGAAATGCATTTATTTCATCTTCCATTTGCTCATTACCAGAAAAGTTTCTTCTTACTTATTTTTCCCTAGCCCATTTTTTCCCTTCACTTTATTCTCAAATGCTAGATTAGCTCATATAGTACCATAAATGATTCCTTTATCTAGGAAATAATTCATGTATTTGACTTCATTTTCCCTTCTACTGTCTATTTAAATTGTTATCTAGATGCCACCCAATCTCCCTTTCTATATCAAAGTCAAACAATGCATATTTGACAAGAAGCAATATTAAAGTTTGAAGAGTTTCACTAACTCCAAGATTCTCAACACTGTGGGTGTGCATCGAAGTCACTGTGGAGCTTTTAAAAAATACACAGCCACTGGGGTCCCACCCCAGACCTACTGAATTGGGTATCTGACGGTGACATCTGGGCATGTGTCATTTTTAGAAGTGTTAAAAAAAACCCACTCCAAAACCATCCTGGTTGTTAAGAAATCTGCTAAAAGGTACATGATTTGGGAACTCTGTTTGGCTGCCTTCTAGCACACAAACAGAACTATTTTTTTTATCTTCCCTGGAAAGGAGCCAATAGTTGGTACTGATTGCTTAATATTAATGGAACACATGCCAAAGGGATATATCTCAACAAAATGGAAATTATTTGCAGATTAAGTGTGTTTCAATCTCTTCCATTAGCACTAACAATGAGAATTAATCTTTTCTAATATACCTTATGTAAGAAAACTAAAAAAGGAGTTACCGAGATCAATTTTAAGTTTTTTGAGACCAAGGACCATGTCTTTTTCATAGTGAAACCATTCAGTATGAAGAATGGATCGCTTAAAACATGTCTGGTGTTGTGCTAGATGCTGGGGATACAAGTATGAACAAAGCATGGTCAATGAGAGGCTATAAAAACTCACACAGCAAATGTAATACTAAGTACTGTAACAGTGGTTGGGATAAAGTGTTATTCTTAAAAGTAATAAAACCAACTGACGTTTATCGTATATTTACTGTGTGCCAGGCACTGTTCTAGGTATTTTACATATCACCATGTTTCAATATTATCCTGTTCAATTTAGAGTCTAGGAGGCAGTTGTTATTCTCATGCAAGCTGTACAGATGAGTCAGTGGAGGGGTTTGTCACATACCCCAAGGTTACTTATGCAATAAGAGGTGGAAAGCCAAAACTTGAACTGGCTCTTCTGGCTCCAGAGCACAGGCTTTTAACTACTACCCTATAGTGCGCCTTTCAGGAGGCCCAGTCAGTGCCGTTGGTGCTCAACAAATGCTGGTAGAAAGAAGGAAGGGAGGATGAAAGGCAAGGAGGAAAGAAGGAAACAACAAATATTTACAGAGTGCTCATACCATGTGTCTGAAACCCCTTCTTCCTAAGACTCCTGAACATTATAAGCTAAATCCTGTGAGTGTTTGTATGATTCTTTAAGCTTAGGCAAAAGACTAACATTATCTTCCTGCCCACTTCAGTAACAGGATCAGAAGTAAGGTTTTCACAGCTAACCCTTAAATTGATCCCTTCACTTTTCTATTCCTCTCGGTCCTATGAGCTCACATAGTTTGGGAATCCAAACTGAAAACGACATTCTCAGGACACTGCTTCCCCTCCAAGATTTCCCATATGCCCCAGCATGTTACAGTGACACTCTGCTGCAATGAGAAAGGTATATCCTTCGGATGAGGTTAAAAAGAGAAGCAAATCTAAAAATAAATACAATACAATACAATACAATACAATACAATAAAATAAATTCCAGGTTGAGAGAAGTAAAAAGTTTCCTAATTCAGGGCTAAAGGCTGCTGCCAACAGCTTGTTTTGTTCCCAAAGATCAGCACACAAAAGTTTCACAGGGCTGGAGGGAAAAGATTTGGATGCTAAGTTGGGGGGTGGGTATGGGGGTGTGCGTGATTAACATCATTCCTTTGGGAGCAGTAGAAAAATAACAAAACCTCTATAAAAGAGATGAGCAAGTCGGCTGTGAAAGGAATGACCCCTCACATATAGGGAAAGCAATTTGCATCTACAGATCTCATTGGTATAAACGACCTCCTTCAAAGAGTGAAAACCTCAATGGAAAGCCACTATATACCCATGAAAGGCCTTGCCGGCTATTTGTTGAGCTGTATACAGACTAACAAACAGGAGTGGTTAACCTGGAGCACCACGCACTATAGAGATATTTTTTTTTAAGTAGGCTTAGTCAGCTAATCTTGTTGAGATTTCTCTCATACTACTGATTTCTTATTCTCAAAATAAATTAAGAGGCTTCATTCAAAATTCCCTGTGGTCTACCAGCTTGAGTTTGTTGGGTGTCTTTGATTGTCTCTTGTCTTTAGATTCCCTGCCTTGTCTCTTTAGATTTTGCTGTGCCCTTTGGTATTTCCCGTTAGTCCATGTCTGGAATAGCTAATTACATGGTAGCATAATTCCCACCCGTACAACAAGGAATAGCAGAACCTTGCTAATTCACACCAATGACTGAAAGACTCCTGTGTAAGTTACTGAATTATGCAAATGAGCAATAAGTGAAGAAAGATGATTCAAAATTGTATTTCATTCATTTATTTTGACAAGTGTAGTTTAGTCTTAATTATTTTGAAAATTTCTTTGTAGCATACTAATAAATTTACTGTGGCACATTTGTTAAATGTGATAGAGCCTTCACTAAGAGAGACCAAAGCATGCTCTGCTGAATAATTTCCTGAACACAGGCTCAGGTGCAGACCCCCTCTTTTATCTTGGATTTTACTGACTTATTAGCATCTACAATATTTTTGGTAAGCCGATATATAATCCTCCAATAAAACAGGAATTACTTCAGCAGCAAACGTACTTTACGAACAGGTCCTGCATATATCTAAACATTCACCATGACAATAGTAAAAAAAATAATAATAATCACGCTTCAAGTAAAACATGTTTACGTTCCATGGTCATAGTGTTAACAGGACTTTAGTTGCCTCTTTTAAATAAAACTAGTTCAGTTTGTCATTCATCTCTTTTCATTCCTATTTCTGTTTTGTTTTGTCTTGCCATACTTCTTTCTTTCAAAGTTAAAGACATCTGTTTTAAGCTAAGTGGATATATCACAGTATGTAACATTTTCATGTCAAAATACTTACATTATTATATTCTGAGTTAAATTATTTAAGATAGGAAAACATTTTGATACACTTCTGACAGATGTATCCTACAGGATGGAGTCAACTTCCTTCAAAGTACCACCACCGGTTACGGTGGGGAGTGAAGAGACAAGAGCCTCCCAGCTTCCAGTGTTGGGTTTAAAGCTTCACATAAGCCAGCCTCTTAATAAGTGCTTTTTGACCAAATCTCCAATTCAGATATGTTTTAAAATCATCATGCATTTGTCAAACGATGTTCTTTACTTTGTAAAAGCTGGATAAGCAGTAGAGCACTTAAAGAATAGCAAGAAAGACAAAACTTAGTCTCAAACTACACGCCTCCATCTGTGCGTGTTACAGTCTCACCCACTTTTTGAGGCTGAGCTCAGGTTCCACCTCCACTGGGAACTTTCCCGAGCCATTCCCATGTAGTAGTCATTTGCCTTCTGGCTGAAGTTTCTCTCCTGGATTACGAAAAGGGCAGCTGTGACTCAGCTGCCACTCGGCAGAAACAACACTGAGCTCTGACACTCTCCAGCTTTGCTACCTCAGGAGGGTCATTTCATCCATTTGAGGTTGTTTTTCCATCGGAAAAATGTCAACTACCCTATCTAATGGGAAAAGTAAAAAATAAGGGATGGGAGTGTTCTCTGTAACAAGTAAAGCTCTACAAAAAGTAGCTGTTGAGAGGGTGACTACATGAATAAGAAAAGGATCACAAGTATTATTACGTCTACAGCAGGACCCAGGTCTTGCTTACATTGTGCCCTTTACATATCACAAGGCAGAGGCACAGCAACACCCGCTGAATGAATCTTGGGGGTGAGGTGTGAAGAAGAGAGAAACAGAAAACCAGACGTACATACAGACCTGATTTTATGATCCTATTTGTGAATTTGGTTTTACAATAATTTCTTAAATCAACCAAAGCACATGAGTGTCTAAAATCAGCCAGCAAACCCATCTTTTTGTGAGCGCAGCTGGTGAAAGCCTTAAGCTCTAAGGGATGGTGCTAAGGTCAGCATGGCTCACAGACCAAGGGGAAAAAGGTTTCCCAGGGCCTTTATATGGGCAGAATGCAATCAAAGTTAATTCAATTGAGCTCAGTGGCAGGCTACTAATTCTGTCTAGTCCTATCAGTCACAAGGTAAGAGAATGTTGATGGATGTGAATAAATTCATAACAACTACAGGAAGAAGTCCTCTAAGAATGAGTCAAATTGATGATGGGTTTTCCCTGTATATGAGGGGTAGCACCTATTATATGGACACCATAGTACAGCCTAAAATTAATCATGAGCGCTGACTAATCACGTGCAAATCAACACCAGATCTGGGCCTGGGGCTACTGGGTAACTGAAGCCATTACAAGGACACAATTCAATTTCAAAAGTTAGGGTTGTTTCCCTTTGATAATGATGAAAAATTTAAAGAATTACAGAGGGTAATGAAAACATATGCCAGTTTACATGAAAAGAAAGCAAAATGGGATAGGCTGGTGATGGGTATTAAGGAGGGCATGTATTGCACGGTGCACTGGGTGTTATACGCAAGTAATGAATCATGGAACTTTACATCAAAAACTAGGGATGTACTATATGGTGACTAACATAATATAATAAAAAAATAAAAATAAAAAAAGAAAGCAAAACAAAACAAAACAACCCAGTCAATTTAAACATTAAGTCAGTTTAAAAAATAAATCTGCACTGTAGTCAGAAGAGAAAGACTAAGCAAAACCACTTAACTTTTAATCATGAAAGACTATTCTGGTATGGCACATGCAGCTGGTAAAAACCAAAATTGAAGCAAAAGACTAAGAAGATGCAGGAGAGGTAATTCCTATCTCAATGGAGGGAGTATAAGCACTTCTGAGAAGAAATGTCACCACAACTGAGTTAAT
Source organism: Ailuropoda melanoleuca (assembly GCF_002007445.2). Taxonomy (NCBI): domain Eukaryota; kingdom Metazoa; phylum Chordata; class Mammalia; order Carnivora; family Ursidae; genus Ailuropoda; species Ailuropoda melanoleuca. The sequence continues at coordinate 20,842,727 of NC_048238.1, read as the reverse complement.
ACAATTAAGAAATGATGGAGACATTAAATTCAGGGCTAGGTCAATGAGCAAGGATGCCCAAGAAGAAAAGAGTATGCAATTTACTTTTTAAAAAGATTTTATTTATTTATGTATTTATTTGAGAGAGAGAGAGAGAATGCGAGCAGAGGAGGAATAGAGGGAGAAGGACAAGTAGGCTCTGTGCTGAGTGTGGAGCCTGACATGGGGCTTGATCCCATGACCTTGAGATCATGACCTGAGCTGAAATCAAGGGTCAGACGCTAACCAACTGAACCACCCAGGCACCCCAAGGGTATGCAGTTTAAAAATAATCCCAGACTATTAGAGAAAAATACAAGTCAGGCCAAATCTACTTAAATCCCAAACATCTCTGAGAGCATGAGACAATTATGGATGACTATATATCCTCTAATTTACTTGAAGCAAGTGGGGCTGGTGTTTTTTTTTTTTTTTAATCTCTTCACGGACTTTTTTTTTTTTTTAACCACATCTATTACAAATTAGAGCTGGTTTAAAAAGGACACAAAGTCAGTACTGATAAAACTACAGAGTGCTTCTTTAGAAATATTTAAGAAAAAAAAAGGAATGTCATCTGCTTCTAAGACTACAGACCTTTTAATGTTGAAGGTTGCATTTTTAAAAGAAGTAACTGATTATACATTGTAAGTAGCTGATCTAATACATTTCCGGTGAAAAGCACTAATTTTGAGGGGAAAATTTAGTATAACTATATCTAACCCCAATTGCTTTAAGTCACGTTATAACAGATTATTATAGATGTTACACAAATACTGATAATTTAATATTCCTGAAACTTATAGTACATTTTATCATGATACTTAAAGGATTTACTTTATTCTCTGCCATGAGTATTATAAGCCCTTTCTCCTAATTAATCTGCAATTAATTCAACCAACCTCCAATTAGTCTTCTACAACATTACCCTACTTAGACAATAAAGCCATCTCTAGACTGGGTTTTAAACCTGGGCTAAAATAGACTCCTACAGACCAAAAATGGTTCTGGGAATTCTCTTTGTAGTGTAATTTAGATGTCATATCTAATTTGCTGTCATGACTATTGTTTCACTGTGCAATTTATATGTCGTTTTGAATGGTAAAGGCATCATAGCTTTATTGAATTAAACCTTCTGTCTTTATTTAGGGTCTGATGTTACACGTTTGTGCGTATATGTTTATGTCTCCAAAGCTGCTTTTGACATCAAGCAGTGGTAGAAAAAGATTATGCTCTTTTGATATGTTTTCTCCTATCTCAGTAAATATAAACACAAACTGGAAAAAAAAAAGCCCTCTTCAAACTAAAGAAACAATTTTAAATAATAATAATGACATTATTACTATTTTGCTTTGAAAGACAGAGATTGCTAAATAAGCCATTCACATTAAGGAATTACAGAAAGCCTGGCTGTTTTGTAATCTAAATTCCTTGATTCTCAATTCTATTAATCAATTCTTTCCTAAGAAAAAAACTGCCCTTTCCATTGACAGTTTTGGTGATACCTACCTCAAAGAAAAGATGTTATTTTTACAACTCCATAATCACAAAGAAATTCAAATGCTCCCTGGCTTTAACTCCTAAGGAACAAAGGCCATCTTACTTATATCACAATATTCAATTTTGTGTTTGTCTGTCTGTAATTGTCATTCTTGTCCTGGCCTGTGCGTTCAAGTTCTAAACTAAAGTCAGGACTAAGATTAAACATGGAAAGCCTTCCAGTAGACCACTGGAATAGCCTTTTAAATAATTTTTAGTGCATGAAATTTCATAAAGTTTTTACTAGATAATTACACTTCCTGATTTTGTAATTAGTGGAAGTACATGCAATTACATAATAATTATGATAGTAATTACGTAATTAAGATGTATAATTATGTAGTAAAAAACATCATGGAAATAAAACCATCTACTGTGTAAGCACAATACATTTTAAAAGTAAATTCGCTAGCTCAACTGTTTAAAAATACTTTTCTTCAAAATAAAGTGATTAGCTCACATTATGGTCTAACTGCCTGAAAATTGTTTAATATTTTTTCCTTCAATGGTGATAGAAGTATATTTTTAAAAAGTACACGAGAAAAAATCTTATCGGGTTTTCCTACCCTCAACACTCAAAAAATGACAATGTTTTGCAAATGAGGATCATCAACCACAGAGCAGTCACAAAGATACTGCAACATTGGTGCCCTCCTTTGCACTGCTGTACTTGCTACTACAAAAGAGACAAGAAACCTGCCCATTGAAAAGATGTAACAGGAAAGGATTTTATAAAACTAATAATATATCTGTTATCATAGCATGCCTGTAAGTCCATATGTACATAAAAGTGCAAAACGTTAAATGCCTATTTACAGAAATGGGCTCAAAGAAAAGGAACGTTATCAGAATCCGCAAGTTTGCTGCTCAAAATATATGGCAACTTTCATACAGTACTTTAGCTATCCTAAAGATGACAGAAAATGTACAGAAGACAAGACACTTCCACTTACGGGCAAAGCAACTATGGTGACAATTTCCTGGAAAATGTAGTTTCTCTTCTGTCACATTGCAAAGTCATCTTTAGTTAAAAAAACAAAACAAAAACTAAATAGGCAATACTGAGAGAGAAAAACAAAGCAGTATGAAACTCCATGCTGCCACTGGAAAATTATCAATGTTGTCATTCTTGTACTGAGCATAAAAATCGAACAGAAAAGTCAGCAACACAAGGAAAAGTGAATTCCAAAGTAAACTTTATAGTAGCAAAATATAAGAAACAGAATCTTGTTTTCAAGTCAAAAGAATGCTATTTCAATGCCTTGAAGTCTTTACAAACGTGCTAGACCAATGTTGTAATGAGGCCCAGAATGTGGCAGCTGGGTGCCTGCCACTCTGGGCACATACAGAACAGCCCTGAGATGAAGTGGGGGTAGAACTGCATTCCCGTTCTTTTACAAGGCACTGATCCTGGGAAGCTGAAAGCCATTTTGAAAACTTTAATTTACTTCTTTACTTTTCTTCTTACTTAGTTAAGAAGAAACAAAGCGGAAGAACTCAGGCTTCCTTGCTTTTTTGCCCCCTCTCCTTGCCCTTCTCAGGCTGTTACATTTTTTAAGCTTAATTACAAAATGTATTTCAAACAACCAAGCTGTCATGCCAATTCGACCGTAAACCTGGGCAGGCCTTCTGTAGTTTGCATACTTGTCATTTTAAAGTCTTGCCAAAAGTATGGCCCTAACCAACGGATGAATAAAATGGGAGTAGGCTTTAGTTGTTAAGAGCAAGAGTGTCTCCTATCAGTGCTTCTCAAACTTTAATGTGCCTAGGTGTCACCTGGGAAACTTGTTAAAATGCAGATGCTGAAGCAGAAGGTCTGGGGAGGACCTGATATTTTGCATTTCTTTTTTTTTTTTTAAAGATTTTATTTATTCGACAGAGATAGAGACAGCCAGCAAGAGAGGGAACACAAGCAGGGGGAGTGGGAGAGGAAGAAGCAGGCTCATAGCAGAGGAGCCTGATGTGGGGCTCGATCCCACGCCGGGATCACGCCCTGAGCTGAAGGCAGACGCTTAACCGCTGTGCCACCCAGGCACCCCGATATTTTGCATTTCTAACAAGCTCCCAGGTGATGCCTATGCTGCTGGTATACTGATCACATTCTGAGTAACAAGGTCTTCGGTTTGACTTGGGGAAGAAATGCACAGAGAAAAAAGCAGACTTGGGTTCTTCTGTATGGTATTTTCTCCCTCAACTGCTAAATTACTGGAGTAATTATTTCAAGTTCTGTAAAACAATATTTGTAAAATTTCAGTGTTTATAATTTGTTTCTTGCTATAAAATCAGTACGTGCTCAGATTATATAATTTAGAAAGTATATACAAGTATAAAGGGGAATTAACTCTAATCCACCCAGAGATGACAACTGTGAACAATTCCAGTATTCCTTACTAATTGTTCCACCTTGCATACAAGCTACAAATTAGTATCATAATGATTAGTGTTGGACTTCAACATACTGTATTTCCCTAAATCATTAAATATGAAAACTACGCCCTAATAACATCAGCAACAACCCTCCTCAGAAGGTCAGCGTTATATGAACCACTTTTTCTATTATCAAAATTCTTTATGTGTTTCTACAATCATTTCATAATCATAAAGAGAGCTAACTATATTCTGAATTGCCATATTAGTCTCCTATGATGAAAGGTCACTTGAACTAATTAAAGGGATAGTTAAAAAAAAAGAAAACCACCTCAGGTCTTTTTTTTTATTATTTGTAAAAAAATGAAACAAAAGAAAAATGGAGTTTGTAAGTTACCGATTTCCAAATCTATTTTTCTAAAAAAACTTTTTCACAATTAAAAGAAATATAATTTAAAGAAGGGTGGATTGGAGCTTAATTGAACTTCTTTCCCCTTTTATATGTATCTGGTAGGAGTGAGCTGTTTTGTGTGTGCTTTACCTGTTACTAGTTATGAAAAACAGACGGGGCGCCTGGGTGGCACAGTGGTTAAGCGTCTGCCTTCAGCTCAGGGCGTGATCCCGGCGTTACGGGATCGAGCCCCACATCGGGCTCTTCCGCTATGAGCCTGCTTCTTCCTCTCCCACTCCCCCTGCTTGTGTTCCCTCTCTCGCTGGCTGTCTCTATCTCTGTCAAATAAATAAATAAATAAAATCTTTAAAAAAAAAATAAAATAAAATAAAAACAGAGAAAAAGGATCATTTCTAAAATTTGACAACAATTTTTTCAGGATAACCCATGGGCTTAAAAAAGTGGCACAAGAAGAACTGGACCAGTCTCTCTGACACAGCCTTCTTTTTAATGCCTTGCGAGGATTTAACAAAGTAAATTCTAAGACTGTCAACTGGCTTAGAGAGGACTCTAGAAGCTCTTTGCTACTTTTATTTCAGTACTTCCAGCAATAATAAAACTCTCCAGCTTTCACTTCAGCAGTTCAGGAAAGTAAGGGAAATTCTCAACACTGAAAAGGGATCTGTCTTGAGACCCTCAGAAATCTCCAAATTCCCAAAGACATTAAAGCATATAATTTATTCCATAAAACTCTAATTTTCTCGCTTAAAAAATACATCAATTTTTTCGATTCCTTCACTTTTCAGTACTAGCTATTGTCTCTCTTTTGGGTCTTCATTTTCTATGAAGTAATACAATTATTACTACATTTCATGAGTGTATCTAGCTGAGGGTGAGCAGAGAACAGGGCCCCGTGGCAGTGTGGGTGAGGAGCAGTCAGTTTGGCTCATGACATTCTTTTGATTAATTCAAATTTGGCATCAGCAAAATGGGAGAAACAATGCACTTGTCTTCAGTATAAACTGCAAAGAGCTGAAACGACAGATACCCAATCTGAAAATGTCTAAGAAACTTCAGTTACATTAATTCACGGCACACTTGAGTCAAGCCAAGCGATATAGGAAGATCTAGAATTTTTAATGCACACTGCCCTCCATTCACTGACAGAATTGCCTCCTAGGACTAATTGCTCCAATATCCTTTTTTTTTTTTTAAAGATTTTTTATTTATTTATTTGACAGAGATAGAGACAGCCAGCGAGAGAGGGAACACAAGCAGGGGGAGTGGGAGAGGAAGAAGCAGGCTCATAGCGGAGGAGCCTGATATGGGGCTCGATCCCATAATGCCGGGATCACGACCAGAGACAAAGACAGACGCTTAACGACTGCGCCACCCAGACGCCCCACTCCAATATCCTTGAAACTGCTTGTGCGGTCTTATTTTCTACTAAAAATTCATTCACTGAAAATTTAGTGAGCTGGCCCCAATGGGCAAAGTGCAGATACACAAAATACAACCCTCTGCCTCAATGAACTCAGTGGAAGAGAAAGTCAAATAAAACAATTCAGGTTAAGTCCTGTGAGAAGGGTACTTAAAGGGTGCAATGGGAATGCAAAGGAAGGAAGCCCGTATTACATAACTCAATTTCTTCATCAATATAATGGGGGAGTATCCACTGCCACCTCACGGGGTTGTTGTGAGGACCGTGAGAAGGAAAGTGAGTAAGATTTCACCTCGCTGACAGGAGTGAAGGAGCAGAGCAATCTTCACAGGCACTGCTTGGTGGGCTGTGGCCACCTACATCCTTTGGCAAGAAACAGGGGTGACCTGAAGAACAGTCCTTCTAGGCCTAAAGAGACTCCATTGAGAAATTGGGCTTCCTGACAGATGCTTTTCATAAGGCTAAGGTTACAGCACCACCTTTTTGCTAAACTTTACACTTTAGCTCCAAATCCTTTCTTCAGCAGAGTCCTAAATCCTGGTGTTTCAATTCTGACAGAGACAAACGCAACATGCTGAAAGAGGTCTATGGAAAAATTCACCAAGAAGACCATCTGTTACTGGCTGAATTGTGTCCCACCTCCCACCAAATAATACTGGGAAGGTGGTGGTGGTGGTGGTGGTTGAAGTCCTAACTTCCAGTACCTCAAATGTGACTATGTTTGGAGATAGGGTCTTTAAAGAGGTAATTATGTTAAAATGAAGTCACCAGGGTGGTACCTAAACCAACAAGACTGGTGTCCTTGTAAGAAAAGATTAGGACACAGACGTGTACAGAGGGAAGATCATGTGAAGACAGGGAGAAGACGGCTGTCTACAAAGCATGGAGACAGGCCTCAGAAGAAATCAACCCTGTTGACAACTTGATCTCAGAATCCTACCCTCCAGAACTGTCAGGAAATACATTTCTGTTTTTTACACCACCCAGTCTGTGGTACCTTGTTATGGCAGGCATTGCAGACTAATATAGCATCCTACTACAAAAAGCTGACAGAGAATAAGAGGAGATAAGTATCTGGGAAGAAAACAGAAACACAAAAAAAGTTTCGTTTTGTTTTATGAATATGGTAAAATCAAACGGTGAAGTTAAAAGGCAATTAGTGCTCAAGAGAATAGAAAGAAAAGCCATAGACTGAGGGCAGATATTTGCAAAAAAACATATCTGATAAAGGACCATTATCCGAAATATACGAAGAACTCATTTTTTTCTTTTTTAAAAATTTATTTGTCAGAGAGAAAGAGAGAGAGAGAGGGCGCGAGAGAGAGAGAGAGAGAGAGAGCACAAGCAGGGGGAGCAGCAGGCAGAGGGAGAAGCAGGCTCCCCACTGAGCAAGGAGCCGAATGCGGGACTTGATCTCAGGACCCTGGGATCATGACCCAAGCAAGCCAAAGGCAACCGCACAAATGACTGAGCCACCCAGGCATCCCTACAAAGAACTCCCAAAAAACACAACAATTAAAAAAAATAAACAACCCAGTTTAAAAAAATGAGCCAAAGACACCTCACCAAAGATACACAAATGGCAAATAAACATATGAAAAGATGCTCCACATCATATGTCATCAGGGAAATGAAACTTAAAACAATAAGATACCAGGAGGCCTGGGTGGTTCAGTTGGTTAAGTGTCCAACTCTTGATTTTGGCTCAGGTCATGATCGCAGGGTTATGAGATCTCAGGTTGTGAGACCCCATGTCAGCCTCCTCAGTGGGCATGGTGCCTGCTTGGGATTCTCTCTCTCCCTCTGCCCCTCCCCCAGCCCTCTATCTTAAAAAAAAAAAAAAGATTCTCTCCCTACACCCCCCCCCACCAAAGAACACCCCACAACGAGAAACCATTACCCATCTATTAGGTTAGCCAAAATCCGGAACACTGACAACACTAAATGTTGGGGAGGATGTGGAGCAACATGAACTCTCATTTACTGTCAGTGGGAATGCAAAATGGTGCAGCCACATTGGAAGACAGTTTGTCAGTTTCTCACAAAAGTAAACATACTCTTACCATATGAGCCATCAATCACACTCCTTGCTATTTATTATTTACCCAAAGGAGTTGAAAATTTACGGTCATATAAAAACCTGCATACGAATGTTTATAGCAGCTTTACTCAGAAATGCCAAAACTTGGAAACCAAGGTGTCCTTCGAAGGTAAATCGACACATAAAATGTGGTACACCCTGGGGTGCCTGGGTGGCTCAGTTAGTTGGGCATCGACTCTTGATTTTGGCTCGGGTCATGGCCTTGGGGTCGTGGGATCAAGCCGCGAATCAGGCTCTGTACTTGGCAGGGAGTCTGCTTAAAGATTCTCTCCCTCTCCCCCTCCCTGCACTTGCATTCTCTCTCTCTCTCAAATAAATAAATCTTAAAAAAAATTTTTTAAAACGTGGTACATCCAAATAATGGAATATCATTCAGCATTAAGAAGACAAGTCATGAAAGTCACATGAAATTCAAGTCAAGAAAAGACACAGAAGATACTTACAATGCATCTCACTTAGTGGAAAAAGCCTATCTGAAAAGGCTACATACTATGGGATTCCAAATATATGAGATTCTGGAAAAGGGAAAACTATAAAGACAGTAAAAGATCAGTGCTTGCCAGGGGTTAGTGGGGAAGGGGAAGGAAGGATACGTAGGGTGAGCACAGAGGAATTTAGGGCAGTGAAAGTACACTATGATACTACAATGGTGGATACATGTCATTATGGATTTGTCCAACACCAAGAGTGAACCCTAAGGTAAACTATGGACTGTAGATGATACTGCTGTGTCAACGTAGCTTTATCAAGTGTAACAAATGTGCCACTGGTGGGGCATATTGAAAATGAGGGAAGCTGTGCCTGTATGGGAGCGGAGGTACATAGGAAATCTCCATACCTTCTATTCAATTTTGCTGTGAACCTAAAACTGCTCTAAAAAATAGTCTACTAAAAACAAAGGTGGTTAGTGGCTCCCTTTCGTTGCTTCCGTAACAACTTGACCAAAATGGTGGTTTATCACACTTTGCTGCGGAAGCTGTCTCTGATAGACTGTAAGCTCCCCCAGAGCAGGGAACCTTGGCCATCTGGGATGGCACTCAACACATAAGTGAAAATACGTCTGTACTGTGTTTACCACTGCTGAATAAACAAAATTTAAAAGTTCAGGGGAGAAAACCAAAAGACTCTCTTTGCTCCTGCAGACTTAATTTTTTTTTAAAAAATATTTTATTTATTCGACAGAGATGGAGACAGCCAGCGAGAGAGGGAACACAAGCAGGGGGAACGGGAGAGGAAGAAGCAGGCTCCCAGTGGAGGAGCTTGATGTGGGGCTCGATCCCATAACACCGGGATCACGCCCTGAGCTGAAGGCAGACACTTAACCGCTGTGCCACCCAGGCGCCCCAACCGCAGACCTAATTTAGACAACTGGAACAAGATTTGAATGGATTCATGTCTCCCCCAAACTGTTCACTTATCCGTACAACGGCCAAGGCCCCATGGGATGAGGCAGTCAAATGGGACCATTATGTGATGCCATTGTGGAAATGGATTTTTACTTCATACATTGCCACTATGTTTCTCTAAAACTGCCTTTGGATCTATTATGCCATCTGTGTAACATTCTGGAGCAGTTACAATAATAAAGCCAAAGTCCTACAGAAATAAGATTTTTAAAATGTTATGTAGTCACAGTGAATATGCAGTAAACACTTCACCAAAGTGAGTAACAGTCCTGGAGCATTTTAAAGGTAAGGAAAAATACCAAATGGGGTTAATTCACATTATGGACTAATAGCCTGTAAACCTTCGTTTGAAAGCAAAGCAAAGGAAAAAGCTTTGACAAGAGCTACTTTTTACCATAAAAATAAACTTCTTTCAAATAATTTTGTGATTTTTTCCAAAGTCAAATGGCCAAGTTTCAAAAAAATTTAAACCACCATCCAGTTACAACCCTTAAAATACGGGCTTTACAAAGGGAAATGGTAAAACAATCTTAGTCAAGGAAATGTTACTAAGTATGGACAGTAAAGAAGAGTCTACAGTAAATACTTCACATGCCGAATCCAGGGCACTTGTTGACAGACAATACTTAGACTCCATTCTCAATTATGTAACTGTGTGTAATGATTGTCACTCTTCACAGGACTTCTGATGTAACATCTATTGGTGTTCTGGCCTTGGTCCAAAATGAAAAAATCTATTTGCCCTCTGGATCCCATGGATTTTCAATTAATTTTTTTCAAGGGGGCAGGAGGAGTAGAGGGATCGAGAGAGAGAGAAAAATCTCAAGTAGGTTCCCCACTGAGTGCCAAGCCCAAAGCAGGGCTCAGTCTCACCACCCTGAGATCATGACCTAAACAGAAATCAAGAGTCAGACTTAACCAACTGAGCCACCCAGGTGCCCCACCCCAGTTGACTTTTAAGGGGGACCTTATCAAATGTCACTTGTCAGTAAACCTCTGATCTTGGAATATAGATAAGCACAACCCAGAGTTTCAGTTTATATCCCCCTACTAACAAATACCCTAATACCTCTTAACGTTACCGAGTGATCTGCAAATACCCCGAGCAGGTAAATTTCAACTAGTCCAGGCATTTCTAGAGTGTAACTTATGAACAATAAATAAGAAAGAAGCTAAAAGGAAAAATAGTTTCATAATTAAAATTCCATAAATAAAATGAAAGGTTCTTGGGACATTTCATGAAGTTACTTCTGTGATACATACATTTAATATCTTTCTCTTATTTTCTTTAGCCTTCTGACATGTAAAAGAACCTTTCAATAACTTACACGTAGTCCTGATATGACCCCGAACTCCTGGATAGTGTACTTACTAGAAGCAAATGACAAAAAAAAGTATCCCAACTCTTAAACTTGTGAAATGGAACCACAGTAAATTGTGTGAGGGTATAGATACTGTCAATACTTCTCCCCTTTTGCCAAGCAAAAAGCATCTAAGTAGCTATTCTATTCCCTCTTATTTTCCGGGAGAGCAATGTATACTCCTGTAAAAAGCCGGAGTAAGTCTCCAGTGACTTTCCAGATCACTCCTACATGTCTCCAAGAGTCAATGGACTTTTTGAAAACCGCTAATCATGAAAGACTGATTCAGCCACCTCAGATAAGAATTTTGGAGATGTCTGGAAGGGAAGTCCATCGCCTTGGAGTCTAAGATATCTAGGGAACAATCTGAAATGGCTAGACTGAGAAAGAAGTAAAGGGGGAGCAACTTCTAATATACTGATACCCAGAAAGAGGTAACAAACCAGAGAGAAACAATGTACTCATCAGAGAATCTGTACATAATTCTCTCAACTCATAATGCCTTTAAGGAAAGGCCTCTAAGGGTAAAAGAGAAAAATCTATTAATGATACTGTAGATAAACATGGGCCAGACACCCATGAATAGAAGTTCAAAAAAACTCAGTTATTAATGAAAAGAAGAAATTTTTTCTTCACATTACATAAATTTTACTAATTCAGTGAAAATATGCCATAGCCCAAGTTCTTGGTGAACATCCAAAAATAATAAACTAATATTTGAACCAACTCCATCAGTCGGTAAACTGTTTTACATCCAAGGACAGCAAAACCAAGTAAGTCAAGACCTTTAAAAAATAATTTTTAGCCTATCTTGTAGATGGAAAAAAACTGGTCAATTATGACTAGAACTGAAAACAGTTAAGACCAAATCAAGGGCAGCATGGATATTTACAGGAAGAGATCCAGCAGTATTTTTAGGTTTCTTTATGTCCTTAAGGTTTCCTCCAGCCTTAATACTGACCAACAAAATATTGAATCAATATTCATTGACAAACAACATAAACACTTGGCAGGTAACTAATAAGAAAATGTGTAAATTTGCCTTTTTTATTCTTTATAGGTCATAGAAAAGTTGTCAATGTGATTTTCAGGTAGGGGAAAAGAAACATGCACTTGTCACGACATTTTCAAATACTTTGTTATGTAACAAAGCTTTTCCCAGACCCATTAAACTCCACGTGCCTGCAAGTCCTGCGTGAGGGTTACAGGCAGCACCCAATCATCTGGGCGAAGGTGCAGATACGCTCTCTTAGGATGGAGTCAATAAAAGAACTCCACCCCATGCCTCTCTTTCAAAATGAACCTAGGCTTTTAGTGAACAGCAGAAACACACTCCAGGTCTATTTTTCTGTGGTAATGTCTGGTTTTTGTAGGTCCAATGATCACGTTGACTATGCTTACTTTATTACAATTACTAAACTCTACAGAAAATAGCATTTTCAAAATATAGCATTTAAAGAGTCCTTTTTATACTGTTCCTCCCCCAAGGCCCTGCTTTAATAGAGAACAATGTGAGACAGCCTGTGGGGACCAAAGCCGGGGATTCCTACACCGCCGCCCCTCATGCAGGGGAAGCCTGTGCTCACAAGGGCCCCCACGGCCTGCTTCTGAGACAGCGGTGTGATGCTGCGTGAACAGCCTGACAGTAGGTCTGGCTTTTATGATGCAAATTTCCACTTTAAACTCAAAGGTAATTACAGTATTTTAACGTACCTTTCCCATGATCGGTAATAAGTTTCTCCAGTGCACAGTCCGCATCAAAAATGTACCGGTAAAAGCACAGCTGGGTGTACAGGGACTTGTCAGAATACTGCAACAGAAGAGAAAATAAATGACTACTACTACTGGTGAGGGGAGTGAAGGAGATCACTCTAAACAGAGTGTATTCCCTACTCTCAACTTCTGTATCAAGCAGCTTTTTTTTTTTTTAAAGAACGGGGGGGGGTGAATAGGAGGAGAGTATCATACCAATTATTTGTCCCTCTCATATAGCATACATACCTTTTATAATTCAGAATAAATCCTGCCACTTCGATCATAGATTACTACTTGCGAAGCTGCAGACTGATTACCCCTGCTGTCAAAAAACTGATTTTGTCAAATTGCAAATTCCTATGCACCCTTGACAATTTGCACCGTTAATTGGGAAAAGTGGTACTGTGCTTCCTAACTGGGACCTGTCCATGGTAGTTAAGAAGTTAAACAATTTCTGAAAACTGTTTAACATATACTGCCATACTATGAGCCCAATTTTGACTTGTGGAAATCTACTGCCTTTGCCAGGGACTGGCTCACAGACACAACATGGTAAATTAAGCCGTAGTCTTGAGGAACATATTAACCACTTGTTCTGTGCTAATCCGAAGTGGGCAACGTATGACCTCTGAGAAATACCAGGTGAAATGAAATAAC